>NC_068349.1:5570750-5860959 GCF_014633365.1 Diospyros lotus | reverse complement strand
CTGAAAGTAAAAATGGTGGATTATTGAGATCAATTTAAAATACTTATTAGAATTAGTCATATAATTTAGTGTTCATCTATAGAGATTCTCACATTTAGTTGGGTGGTTGAACGATAGAACCAGCTAGCTCTGTTGCTTTTTGCTTGAAGCCATGGCTTTTGTGCTATGTGCTGGTTGAAATTAGCAACAGATATGTCTGTATGTATCTGTCAGGCTGGTGACAATTCACACCCCCCTCTTCTCTCTCTCTCTCTTTCTATATATATATATTGTCTGGAACTATAAATGATGTGGATGCTATATTTCATATTTGTAACTAGAAAATTTTGAAGCATCCAATTTACTGTTAGAAGGCAAGTCACTAATTCTTCTTTATGTTGCATTTTGTTTCTCAGCATATGTTATTTTAATCTTTAACAAAAATCAAATAGGCAAAGACACTTTTTAAATGGGGTTAATAGGGATGCAACGGATCATGTATGGGTCAGAAAATCATAAGCAGCCTGTTTAAAAGCCACTTGATTAAGCCTCCACCCGATCTAAATCCACCCCAATTTGCCCAATTAAGTACCTGTTTTACCCATTTAGATCTTCATTAGACTCAATGCCGGTTTCCCACTGGAATTATCTCATGCCGTGGATTATCTAATAGATTTACTGATTATCCCCCTTATAAATCCCGAAGAGCTAAATTCGATCAAGTTAAAAGCTTAAAACATCAAAATACAAAACAAATATATGATTTGGCATTTTTAATCAAGTGACAACATAGTTAAAGAAGACGCCCTAACTATTCCTATAATCTCCTTGCCACTTATTCACAAATTAATACAAATCATCTTTTATTTTATTTTTATTTTTTGGCTGATGTACTAATACAAATCAAATTACACATGATCCTGAGCTATTGAAAAGAACAATCACACAGCAAGAATTCTGCCAAATAAATAAAAAAAATTAAAACCTCTTTTGGATCTATTGCCAAGCAAACAACTTTAGAGAAAGCAACATCTTATAAAACTAAATTCTTCCATCCACGTTGAAGAAATTGAGGGAATGAATGTTTACCTAGGGTATGTAGGGGCACTTGTCCATGCTTAGTGAACAAGACCCTTGAATGTTTCATGGCAGATTTAGATCATGCCTTAAATATTCAACAGCTGCAAAATCATGAAGAGAAGGTCAAAGGAAAGTCTAGCGATTATTCAAAAGAGTTCATGATTGTTCCTTGTAATTAATCCTATTTTAGCAGAAATAATAAATATATGACCACAAACTACCAAAGAGATTAAATATCATATTTCAATGTAAGCAATCCTATTTTTCTTTGAAATTACAATCTTTGGTTATTTATACTGATCATTAACTGAATCAACCAATGTCTTAGGAGAAATGAAAACTTTCCTATCTACATCTAATTTAAATGCAACTACAAATTTTAGACAAATGTTAACTTCTATAAGAAAGCAACCGACTGCTATATCCAAGTGGCCAAAAAGAACTGCCCAGGGACAGAAAAAAGATCATGATTCCAAGTAAACTAGTGTAATACATAAGAACCGGAGTCTGAAATGTTTATGATGCACCTGTGGATCTGCTATGTAAATTGAAACTGTAATGTTGTCCTAGACTTTAGATTATATAACCATTGCTGACATCAAAACTAACCTAGTCGTAAGTAGAGGGAACAAATTATTTTGCCAATGAAGAGAAAAATAAAAGGGAAAAATCAATCAACAATATCACTATACACCATGTCAACCATATTTGTTGACAATGACAACCAACATTCCACGCCTTCACCCCCCCACACACACAAAAAAAAATGTGGCATTGACTACATGAATTCTATCTATCTAGTCATTTTTATTTATGACCTTGTCTTCTGTAAGGCTCTTATAACTAATATCATACTTAAGTATTTCCTTGGGTCTTCCTCTATCCCTTTTGCTAAATATTTGTTCAATTCCATCAACTCTCCTCATCAGAGCCCATATTGGTGTTTTTCTCCCATGATCAAATCTTTTTTAATCGTGTCTCATGCATTTTATTTTCTATTGGAGTCACTCTGATCTTATTATGAATAATTTCATTTCTAATTTTTTTTTTTCTTTTATGTTCACACATTCATCTTAACATCTTTGTCTCTGTTATTTTCATATTTTTACACATATATTGGTGTTTTATTGCCCAATATTATGTGCCACACAACAAACTGGTCTTATATCCATCTTTTAAAATTTTCTTTTAACTTTAATGGAATCTTATTGTCACATAAACATCAGATGCACTTTCTATTTTACCATCCTAACATCCTCATTAATCTCCCTATCTTTTTGGATGATTGATTTAATAATCTAAATTGATCTTATCTTGGTCATTAATCTTCCAATTTTACCATGACATCACCCATACTTATATTTTACTAAACTTACATTTCATATATTTAGTTTTCACTTGACTTTAACTTAAAAATTTTTAGAATCTAAAGTGTTCCTCCATATCTCAAGCTTAATATTCATACCTTGTTTTGTCTCATTCACCAACACAATGATATAATAGATAAATTCTTACTAGAATTTTTTTTTTTTTTTTTGGGGGGGGGGGGGGGGGGTTGGGGTGTGCAAAGTTATCCAACAATGTCGTGTTGAAAACGTAGAGACATAAAATCCCTCCTCAAAAACTAAGCTTCATTTCAAATTCAAATCAATACCAACTCAATTTCTGGAAGCATTCAATAAATGTACCTAAAAAACTTCTTAGTACATATGAAAAAAAAATGAAGAGTTAGATAAAGCTAAAAAAAAAGAAACATAATTCAATTGATTTCTTTGTGTGGGTTATCTAGAATGTAGATTGTTGCGGAAAACTCTACAAAACAGTGGGTTAGAACTCAATCGAAATCAAACTAAAATTAACCGAATGCAAGAACAAATCAAGGCAGAAAATTAAACTCCCTGTTTAGCAACAATGGCAGTCACGAAGACTGCTTCAAGGCTCAGATCTGGGCTCGTTCAAACACCACTTAAGTAACGCCAACGAATAGGGACACCAAGCCACAAAGGAGCCCAAAAGCACCAAGAACCGAAGCCCTCAAACCCCCAAATCTCTCGGCCGATCGACACCCCTTACCCAAGCCACACAAGCTTCCACACACAGTAGGATCCACCAAGGAACAGAGGGAAATCACAAAGATATGGGTTCAACAATGACCGAAAAACTTACCCTCAAGAGAAGACAGCAACTCGGACTAAATAGGCGTTGCAAACGCCATTGACGAACGGCCACCACGCACAAGGAAAGTGCGGCACACAGCAAAGGAAAGAAGCATCCATCTGAGAAGGAAAGAAACCCCAAGAGGATGGCCATCAATGAGAGGAGATTCGGCCGAGAGAGGGAACAAGAGAGAGCACACAATCGGCCGCCACACCTAGGGCACAAAAAGGGGAAAAAATCCCTTTTATATTGTGGGCTTAGGGCAAGAGAGGAAATGGGCTTGGGCTTCATGGGGCTTCCTTCCTCCCTTGAGCAAATGGGTCAAGGCCCATTTCTCCTCCAAAGGGAGGATTAAGGGCTTATAGCCCGACTTCTATAAATGGGCTGCCAATAAGTGGGTTGAACCGTTGCTTCAATCTCGGGCTGAAGCCTATGAAGCTAACCCGAACCATCGTCATCGCCTTGGGCCTCATTAGGAAACACAAAACCCAACATAGATGATGCACAAAAAAGGATGGTAAACCAAAATTTCTTATGGAATGCTGAAAAAGCTCTTGCTAAGGA
Source organism: Diospyros lotus (assembly GCF_014633365.1). Taxonomy (NCBI): domain Eukaryota; kingdom Viridiplantae; phylum Streptophyta; class Magnoliopsida; order Ericales; family Ebenaceae; genus Diospyros; species Diospyros lotus. Next base: position 5,857,179 of record NC_068349.1, on the reverse strand, counting down.
TTGTAAATCTTTGACCACCTTCTCAGGCAGGGAAGAGAACGAAAATGGACCACAGATGGTGGAAGGAAAAGAGTCCTTGCCTTCTACTACTCTAAGACAAGTAAGAACAAAGCTTCCATGTGACATCAACCCAGATTTTTCATGGGGGGGGTGGGGGGGGATTCATTTGGAAAAGCAAAGAAATACAAGTCTACAAGCTAGCCTCACCAACAAAAGTTAAAATGAGAGCATAGATAGAAGGAGCAGATCTGGGTTCAGCACAACTTTATGTTATTTTAAGTTTGTAAATTAGTTTATTGAAACAATATTTGTTAATCTTAAGATTTTCTCCAGCCCATATCTGGGAAGGAGCAAATCTTAAGATTAACAAATAAAGAAGAAATAAAATGTGATTCAGCCCATATAGCAGTAGTAATAAAATGTGCTTCAACCCATATAGTAGAAGTAAATCTTAATATTAACAAAATAAAAAAAAAAAAAATGTGCTGGGTCTAGATCTAAGAAGCAGGGGAAAGAATAGAGAGAGAAAAAAAGAGAGTATTCAACTCTAGATTTTCATGTCTTGTACAGATCTCTGTCTTTCTATATGTGTATTCTATTCACATTAGAAGTATCAAAATCACGAAATATTTGTATTATCTTGTGGAGATTCTCTACCAAAGAGGTAATGAAAATGACATGTTGTCAAAGATGATGGTAATGATGATATTCGCAGGTGTGGTTACCAGGGAGTAAATTGGCAAAAATTATAGAATGGGGATATAAGGTTGAGCTATGGTACACCTGCTCAAAACGGGCACCATCTCCTTGAACAAATGTTTGACTTGTCTTCCTAGCAACATGATCACGTGCATATTACTCTTATTTTCTGCTGCAGCACTAGTACATGACATCATATTCCTATTCTGGGCAGAAGCTTGGTTGTTTGCATATTGAGTTCTCTGATTAGGTTCAAGGGTGCAAGTTATAAGAGTAATATTCTACTCCATTCTGTCAATTCTTAGCATTTTGTTCTTTGTGGTGGATTTGCTTTTAGTGGAAAAGAATGTGACAGTTACCTGTTGCTTGTTATATATTCAGAACTTATTTCCATTAATATATTACTTTTATAAAACAAATGTTCAGTCTGATTTATTTTTTTTTCATGAACAGGGAGTGCAACCTTGTGCATTTTATATGCAAAATGCATACTGCAAGTTTGGCCGCACCTGCAAATTTGATCATCCAATGGGAACACTAAGATATAGTCCATCAGCTTCGTCTCTTACAGACATTCCAATTGCTTCCTACATGGTCGGGTCTTCCATTGCTACTATAGCCCCATCACTTTCATATTCAGAGCCACACCCTGAATTTGTTTCGGGTTCTAAATTGGATCCCCATTCAAGTAGAACGCCACCTTCTGCAAACACCTCTGGTAGTACCGTTGGTTTGATCTTTTCCCACACTGGGTCTGCTTCATCACTTTCTGATGTCCAGCTGTCAGGTCAGAGTTCTACACCCATAAGCATTAGTATGAGCACAAGACAAGGCGGTGAAGTTCGTCGATCAAGCTGAAATCCATTCATTGCCATCTAAAATTCGGCCTCAACAATATCTATTCTGTTCTTGGAACTCAAGGACTCTTTATTATAGTTTGTTGTGCAAAGTTACATCTCATGTATTATCAAGGTCTGTTGTCATATTCATATAATACCTTGCTTGCAACTGTTCATTTATGCTTATATAGTCTTTTGTGGCGTCAATGTCAACTCAAATAACAAGCTGAAATGGCAAATTCCACGTGAACTGCTGCTCCTTTCTTCTTATTAACAAGAGGAAAGACCTTTCTTCTCTCCCTCTCTCTCTTCTATTTCGTATTGTAATTCCACAGATAAGTTGCCTCATGTCATGCTTACTTGAAAATGCACTGCATTGCATGCTTCTGGGGTGGCTCTTGAAGTTACTACCTTTTTGGAGCCATTTTGCTATTCTCAAATTGGGGTGTGAGGTGTGATTTTATTCAGTGTTGTAGCGTGATGTTAATCTTAAGGGAGCACAGGTTAAGTTTGATCATCAGCCAAGTGTTTTGAAGGCTGAAGGCTCTTCCTTTAACTGGAAGCAGAAAAGCAACTATACAAAAGGACTCGAAGTCCTTTCTCTTTTTCCTTTTTTCTTTTTTTAACTTTTATCTTTACCTTAAATAGTTCCTTGTCAACTCCTTCCCTTTTGTACCTGGGTTTCGCGAGATCCTTTGGGAGTTTCCTCCACTGAATAGATTCAGAATATTTGATTCTTCTTCATCATCAGCTCATAAGAAGAAGGGCCGACACCAACATCTTGATTGCTATCTAGCTAGTTTCTTACGCTTGCATGGTTGCAAGTAGATGACATTAGCCCAATTTCTAAAACTGGTTTTGTAGTGGGGGGACGGTGAAGAGATGGTGGCATCCCCTGGCAACCTACCTGCCCTCCTTCCTCTGTTTTGATTTAACCTTGCATCAATTACTCAATAGACTTGGGTAAAAACCAAGTTAACTAACATAACATTGTTTTCTTCTGTGCTTTTACCCTGACGGACCAATTCTCCTGTCCTCCTGGCTTTTCTCGTTTGATTTTTTTTTTTCCTCATCTCTTATTATAATTTCTTGCACAGTGAGATACAAATTTTTGATATGCTTAGTTATATATGTTTATGTTAGGGGAATTGGTGACAGTTTATTTGCTTATAATAAATGGTTAATTGGGCTATGGCCCTGTGTTTTTTTTTTATCAAAGGTACTATAATATACCTTCCGTCCAGCATAACATTAACTTGTTTTAATGAGGGTGGGGCTCGGCTGTTTTGCGTTCAACAATGATTGTGGCCACAAGCTTTCCTCACTTGACCTAATGATTCAAAATACCAATGACTTTTCTTGCAGAACCTGTTTTAAAACAACATCACTTTTGGCTCTTGCTGCTGCTATTACCGCATGCTTGCTACATCCTTAATCATTTCAGATGCCAAAAACACCTCATTTGATCGAAAAAGCAAGTCTTTTTTTTTTTTTTTTTCTTTTGGAGAGATTTAACATTATCATTCATTCTTATCCAGTCCACTTTTTTTTTTTATTTATTTGATAATATTGTGGCATTAAAGTACACCCTTCTCTTGTTTTAAAGTTTCAAAAAAAGAAAAGATCTGTTTGTTTAACTTTATATATGTATATATATATAATTGCTAAATCCAACGGGTGTTAGTTCTTCCTCCCTCTCATGCACATTTTTATTTTATTTTCTTATTGACATTTTTAATTTCTGACCTTTGAATCTGTGAAACCTTGATGAATTTGTAGGAAAATGGGTGGGTGCTACACTCCGGTGTCAGTGTCCCCTTTGATGCGGCAACTCTCTCTCATCACGTATTCTTCGCATACTCTGTTGATAATTGTCAATAAAATCGTTATCACACCTCCTTATATTCTTATAATATAATGTTTCTATTCGATTTTACTAATATTATATGATTTTCTTTTGTTCAAACTAATTACTTAAAAAAGAAAAAAATTCATTGTCACACCACATTAGGTTAGGTGTAGCTTAATACACCGCACAAACTAAATCTATCATGTTTAAAATTGTAAATGTGACATGTTTATTCATGCTAGCAAATTAACAATGATTTAAACTAAGTGGTCATAAAGTTGATTGTCATGCATTTTTTTCTTAAAAAAGGGAAATCATTATCGCAATTTTTTCACAACTTAAGCCTTTCTTACATGAAAAAAAGAATTATTTGACAGCACAAGTTAAAAGCATAGAGGATGTAGCATGTTAGGGTTACGTGCATCTTATGAATTCTTACCCCCTTAAACAGTTGTAGAACTGATATAATTGCGATTGACCAAAACAATTATGCTGCCTATAAAGATTGCTATGCAAAAGCCCAAAATGGGTAGAACCTTAAAGCGCCAAATTCAATTGATCAACCCTATATTCTTCACGCGGTACTAAAAGGGACTAGTTTACCAATCAAATGCTGCTCTTAAAAGTGAGATAATAGGAATTAGTGGAATCATCATTATGATCACTTGATCGCAGCAATACTGGGCCATGATTAATCCCACATTTAACTGTAGGTGTTTACCTTATGTAATTACACCCCCAAAACAAAACACCCATTGTGCTTGCTTTGCTAATATATGTGCAAGTCAGTATTAATAATAAGATACCCAGATTAAAGTTTGGCTTAACGGGGCATGCACGTTAAGATGGCCTAGCTTTTTGATTAATTATACTTTGATTCTATATAGTTTTTGAAGGCCATAACTGGCCCAATGAGGCATCATCCGTACTTCATCAATATTGAATTAAAAGCCACGTTTAGCCTTTCAATTTGTTTGCATGGGCAAGGAGTGAGTGGTCCTTGCGGTTTGAATTTTATAGGACAGTAATACTTAGATGGCCCCTTCGATCTGCAAATGTATGTTCATTTCATGCTATTGTAAATGCACTGTGGTTCTCATTATAGCCTTAATTCCCCTTTCAATCAGCTTTACACATAATACAGAGTTTTTAAAGCCAATCTTTATGTGGGGAGCTTTCGCTGGCTATGATTACAGTCCCCAAAAGCACTGCAACCCTTCAGGAATCAGGCCATCTCTCATGAACAAACAGACCATAGTGAAAACTGAAAAGGAAATTTCCATATATATACTTATATATTATACTTAAAATTCTATAAAATATTAAATAACTTTCATTTTCAGTGCATAGATATACATCATAGATCATTCTATATACAAATATTCTGTTTTGTGAAAAAAAAAAAAAAAAAAGCATCTTTTGAGAGAGGAAAAAAAAAAAAAAAAAAGAGGAACCTTTCACCGAAAAGGGCAGCCAGGCCAACAGATTCTTGACTTTAGCTTAGGTAAATTATAAACGCTCATTAAAGCATATTTCATCCCTTTAATTCTGCATGAGTTCATGTGGCTTTCAGCTTTCTCTTTCCCCAGAGAGAGAGAGAGAGAGGCAGCCGAAGATGATGAAGTTCAGTTTGGTTTTTAGCTAACTGGAAGAATTGAGTACTTGAGTCTAGGACTGGTGGGTGAAGAAGCTTTTGGAAACAGAGCCAAAGGCTGAGAATTGTCAGGTCTTTGAAGAGATGGGAGTTGTCACTGTTGGTGAATTGAATTTGAAGCCAAGCATCTCAGGGAAGAGGCCTTTTCGGCCCAGCTCTAGTACAAGGCATGTCACTGAATGGTAATCTTCTCCCCTGCATTCTTCCCTGAAAAAGCTCTGCTCCTCCTGAGAAAAAGCGCATTTTTGTTCAATACTATATGATCTTTGTTTTGCTTTGAATGGGTAGTTTAATTTAGATTATACTAAATTTTAACATTGTTGATGCTTACATAAATCTTGGAGGGCTTGACTTTAGCTTTTCTGAAAGCTAGTGGTGGTTCGGCTCTGGAATTTGCTTTAGAGGATTTCAATTCTATTCTTGATCTCATCTTCTAAATTTCTGATGGCTCTATCAGTATTCAGTATGCTTATATTCTATAGAGTTAGCATATTACAGCCACGCAAATCTTCCTACTAATGATCTGCATTCTAATAGATCTGCAGTTTAGTTCCATTCATAGATTTAATAGGAGGTAAGAAGTTACCACGAGTTTGAGCTTTGATCTTGAAGGAGCGGTAGAATTTTGAGCACCAACTGTTTGTTATATGCTCATAGAAAGTTTATTGAAATTAGGACATGGGTTTTTGAGTTTTTGTGGCTTTCATTTCTTCAGCTAGATTGGGTAACTGTTTGCAGTTTGGTCAGCTGATTAGCCCTCATTTCATAATTCAACGCATACTATAATTGCTCTCAACTGCTGCCATCGATGTGGATTGCTATAATTTCCGTGTCTTTGCTATCCAGAGGCCCTCCAAAGTACGGAGAAGCTGTAGGACAGTTGTTTGAGAATCACAAACGCTTTGGCACGGCATAGGCCAAACAAACAAAACAAAGTCTATGATTGAACTGAAGGGTCCCTTGTGGCTCCCAGCATATCCATGCCAGAAAGAGAACTGGCCAAATCGGATGGTTGCTTGAACACAATCCAGTCTTGCAATCTTCTTTGCAGGTCTCTAAACCACTGGGACTGGGTTAACTTTTATCTTTTTCTCCTAGCTTAAGGCTTGAGAAGTCCCACTCATGTTATAATTGAGACCTGGTTTTCAATAGGGGGCCACTCGTGTCGGGTATAGGATCCAAGTATGTCACTGTCCACAGGATTTAGATGTAATTGCGTGTGAACTAAAACCACTTCATAACTAATGAATTTCAGTACCATGGATTCAAACGTGGGATGATGGTGCAAAGAGGACCTCCAAGATTAGTAAACGAAATGACAGTCATGTATGCCTAGTTTGGTTTTGTTTTTCTGTTCTTAGAGTTTATAGATGTCTCTTTGCGGTGCCAATTTTACCATGTCCACGTCTTGCAGGCCAATATCTGATGTTTCCAGTGATCTGACAATTGAAGTCGGCTCAGCAAGTTTTGCGCTTCACAAGGTAAGCTTAGCGGCTAGAAAATCCTTCTGCTAAAAGGGCCATAAAATTCTATACCTAGTGTTCCTATTAGCTATGAATTTGTCTAGATTCTGTTATAGCATAAACTAGCTATGGAACAATTTTGTTACATCTTTTGTATAACTAAATTCAAATCAAAGTATGCAGCAGCAGTTCACTTTTCATGAATTCTTTTTGCAGTTTCCACTAGTTTCTAGGAGTGGAAGAATAAGAAAACTGTTGTTGGAAGCTAAAGATACAAAAGTTTCACGTATAAATCTCTCTGTTGTACCGGGAGGACCAGAAGCATTTGAGCAAGCTGCAAAGTTCTGCTATGGAGTGAACATTGAGATCAGTCTAACGAATGTTGCTATGCTGCGTTGTGCAGCCCATTTCCTAGAAATGACAGAAGATTTTGCTGAGAAAACCTGGAAATGAGAACGGAAGCATATCTGAAGGAGAACGTACTCCCAAACATATCAAACTCGATATCTGTTCTTCATCACTGCGAGTCCCTCTTACCCATAGCAGAAGACATAAATCTAGCGAACAGGATTATCAATGCCATTGCAAGCAATGCGTGCAAAGAGCAACTCACTTCTGGCCTGTCCAAGCTAGAGCACAATTTCTCTTCAAAACCGATGGTGGAAACTGAAACACCTACAGACTGGTGGGGAAAATCGCTCGCAGTGCTTAATCTTGACTTCTTCCAACGAGTTCTATCTGCAGTGAAAACAAAGGGTCTGAAGCAGGATATGATCAGCAGAATTTTGATAAATTATGCTCATAATTCTCTTCAAGGCCTTGTCGTTAGAGACTCTCAATTGGTTAAAGGAAGTTTGTCGGACCTGGAACTTCTGAAGAAACAAAGGGCAGTTATTGAAGCGATAGTCAGTTTACTGCCAACACAGTCAAGGAAAAGCACCGTTCCAATGGCGTTTCTATCGAGTTTGTTGAAGTCTGCAATAGCAGCATCAACATCTACCTCTTGTAGATCTGATTTAGAAAGGAGGATCGGTTTGCAACTGGACCAGGCTATTCTTGAAGACATCCTCATTCCTGCAAATTCACACGGAAACAATCATAGCCCCATCTATGATACAGACTCGATCCAGAGGATCTTCTCGATTTTCTTGAACTTGGACGAGGATGATGACGAGGGCACTCACTTGAGAGATGAAAGTGAGATGGCGTATGACTTTGACAGCCCTGGATCTCCTAAACAGAGCTCGATCCTGAAGGTGTCGAAACTGTTGGACAGTTATCTTGCAGAAGTTGCGCTTGATTCAAACTTGGTGCCATTGAAGTTCATAGCACTGGCAGAACTACTCCCGGACCATGCTCGAATAGTGAATGATGGATTGTACAGAGCAGCGGATATCTTTCTCAAGGTGAAAAAAACTCTCCTCCTCCCTCTACCCCATCTCCCAATTTCCCCTCTTGATTTTGTGTTTATAAGTCTTTAAACTGAAGTTCTTTTCATTCTGACTGACAGGTTCATCCAAACATAAAGGACTCAGAGCGCTATCGACTCTGTAAGACCATCGACTGCCAGAAACTGTCGCAAGAAGCATGCAGCCACGCAGCTCAGAACGAAAGGCTGCCCGTGCAAATGGCAGTACAAGTCCTCTACTTCGAGCAAATCAGGCTTCGAAATGCAATGAATGGTGGTCACAACCAGTTGTTCTTTGGCTCCATGAATGGCGGCCAATTCCCTCCTCAACGCTCGGGCAGTGGAGCAGGAAGCGGGTGCATCTCGCCGAGAGACAACTATGCATCGGTGTGAGACGGGAGAACAGAGAGCTGAAGCTTGAAGTGGCAAGAATGAGGATGAGATTGACTGACCTGGAGAAAGACCATGTTTCCATGAACAGGAGCTTGTGAGGTCACATCCTGCCAACAAGCTCTTCAAGTCATTCACCAAGAAGCTAAGCAAGCTCCATTCCCTCTTCAGGATTAATAAGCCTGTAACTGCTTCTGCCAAGCCCGGCTCAGAAACAAGGCTTCTTTTCCAGAGAAGAAGGCGCCACTCTGTATCATGACAGTTGACAACAACACTCTTTATCATGTCGTGTGTGTATAATTATATAATTCAATTAAGATCATCCAATGAGTGTATAATACATTATAGTAGTATTACTCATGTCATCATGGCTTAGCTTGGCTTGGCTGGGCTGGGCTGGGCTGCTGTCTCCTGTCTGGCTGTTGGTTTTGTTATATCTAAGAGAGATAGAGAGAGAGAGAGGAGTAATAATATAAGAGATCTGTTGTGTTCTTTGTCTAAGTCTAACGGAGTCTTGAAGGTTTCTATCTTGCTTCATCCACTCCAATTTTAAGAAACAACCAGAAATCTTTACATTGAGCTTGGCACCCAATTTAAAATCATAAGAAATTATAATAAAACAAAGATGATTGATGAATGTAGTCCCATTAATTCAAATGATGATCAAAAGAGGTTGAGCCACTATAAGCCGTTTTTATCATTCTCTGAAAAAAAATTAAATTATTGTGTCCAAAAAAAAAAAAAAAAGAAACTTCAAAACGACGCCGTTGAATATGGAAGAGGGCACCGTCCCCCTTCTTCTCAGAGTCACAGGGACACCCGTTCAGCTTTCTTATTCTCTCTCCGTGAACAAATCACCGTGTTCTTTGCTGGGTTCACCGGAATGTCGCCGGTTTCTTCTTTTACGAGAATCGCCGGTTCCTTTCCCTTTTCCAGGCTCGTCAGGTAATCTTCTCTCTATGTATACCACTGCAATCATTATTGGCAAATTTTGTTGACTGATTAAGAATCCCTCATCTGTATCTGTGTTTTCCGGGAAAACAGATTCCATAGCTGATCGTTCTTTAATTCACCACGCCCTTATAATGCACGAGCCAGGGGAAAATGGAAAACAATTGAAGGATAGTTTCTAAAACCTAGCCAATTTGCGTTAGGTCAAGTTGGTCCGAAAATTGAAAACGAAAGAAATTGGAGATGCTGCTAAACGTAATCTTAGGTTTTTCTTTATTGTGTAGAAAGGGAATACTTTGTGGTAGTTTTGAAATGTGTTAAAAGGTGTTCGTGTTGTTTGTCGTAATTTATGTCATCTTCCTGCTAACGGAACCCGTGCAGATTTTGTAAAACCTGAGGATATTTGTTCACTGGGGGTTTTAGAATTTAGGCAGCAAGTGTGAGCTGGAGAGTGGAGGAAACCCTAATGATGTTATGGGTTAGCCTTAGCCAAGTGATAAATTTTCTGGTTAGGGCTTTAATTTGAATAGATAAGAAATATGCTTCGTTGATTGAAACTCTTCTATACATTGTAATGTTTGGGCCTTTTTTTGTTTAGTTTTTCAGGGTTTGGATAGATCTGGTGTATGTCCACAAGCAAGGCATATAAATTTGCTTCCTGTTGTTTCTTCACCATGAGTATATAAACTTGAAAGGGTTTTGATTTTCACGGTAGAACCCAAATGTGAGATGGGTTCCAACCTCAGTTTGATGCAAGCAGTATTGTTGTTGCCAGGGCACCCTAAAACAGATGAATTACTCCTTTATTTCCTAAAAAACCGAGGGAAACAACAGTTTGGGATTTGGCCATATTAGTCTCTAATGTTTGTCTTCATATATACCATAAACAAACCACTGAAGAGAAGTGCATCAATGAGACAAAAAATGTTGTTATGCATGGGATATTTGCTATCTTGTTTAAAGCAAGAGCGCATATTGAGCTACCTAATGTGGATTACCAACTAGTGTATGTGTTCTGACGCACATATTACAAAATTTGAGAACTAAACTACTCTCGCGGAAGGCAATACCTAATCACATTACAATTTCTAAGACAGATAATGCCATCCCCAATTTGCATACCTTATTACATTTCGAGTTCTGAGTAAGTGAGCTGATAGGGATCCTAATTAATTTCCTATTAGTGTTCCCCCGAAAATTAACATTTTTCCATCCTTGCAAATGTGTGCAGCTCGTGATTTTTTTACTTGTCATTGTCATTACCTCTTTGGTAGAGATAATCTCCACAAGAAGATAAGACAAATATTTTGTGATTTTGTGATTGTGTCATGAGCTGCTCTCATTTGGTTCTCCTTACATGACAATTTTCTTATGGGATCTTACTCTTTATTATCTGGAGACCCACCTGACACTTTTCTCTGTATAGAATCACCTTTCTTGGTCAGTCTCTATGTTGCATTTGGTTTGCGATATATTAGCTTGTTATATGGTGTCTCGAAAATTGTAATTTGATAGAACTCTTGCGATATCTTTTTGCCGATGCTTATATGTTACATCTCACAGGCAGCTAGAACAGGAGATGGAAACTGTGATTAAGGTTCTACAGCCTGGACCACTGGGGATTGTTGAGCACAAGTTCTCTGCTGAAGAGATACGTGAGGCGAACGCTACCGTCAATAGAGCAGTAGAGAATTGGCGTAGGAATGCAACCCTAGAAAAACATAATGATGTACTGAAAGATTATATTGAGAAATGATCAGATTCTTAGCTTCAGAAGTAAGATGAAATTCTTGTCTCTTCATTGTCTTGAATAATCAAATGAGAAGAACCCTCTATCACATGTAAGCCTTTAGGTGTTGTTATCTTCGTATTTCAGTTTTGAGTTTTAAATTTATTTTTAATTTTGTATTTTAAGTATCTATTTTAAGATTTTTAAAAATACATTATTTTTGTCATTCTAAAAAATTGTTTCTCAAAACGAACAATTAAAAAACGCGTTTGTTTTGAAATTTTGTAAAATGTTATTTTTATGATATTTTATTTAAAAAATTTGATTCAAAGTAAATTTATAAATTTAATTTAAAGAATTTAAAATGTAATATTAGAAATAACTGATAATTTAATCATATATAATGTATTAAAATTACAAAGTACTTTCTAAAGTCATTTTTAATTTGACTCAATTATTAATTCCATAATAATTTTTTTATCCATAAATTAAAATCTGATATTAATTTTGAGATTTAGATTACAACATAAATATTAAAAAAATATAAATCATAAAATAGCAAAATATTGATTTATCTAAAATTTTAAAAATATCATTGAAAAAGAAAAAATTAAAAAAAACTATATTACATAGCGTGGAGGGCGGTGAAAAAATGGCAGAGAGCGGTGGCGGGCGTGGACAGCGAATTTGAGCGTAGCGGACGGTGGCGGATTTGGGTGTGAAGGGTAATGGCAGGCAAATTTGGGTGTGGTGGGTGATGGCAGTGGCAAATCTGAGGGTAAAGGGCAGTGGTAGTGGCAGGCGGATTTGGGTATGGCGATGGCAAATCTAAGCATGGAGGGCAGTGGCGGGGGTGGTGACAGTGATGGTGGTGGCAATGGATGGCAGTGGTGTGGATGGTAGTGGTGACCGAGCTTGAAGAGAAAGAGAAGTGAGAAGAGAAGTGGAAAAGAATAGGTGTTTTCTGTGTTTTGGATTCATTCGCTAATTTTGGCTGAAAACGCATTTTTGTTGTTTTGAGTTTTGTGTAAAAAAAAATTGTGTTTTGAAAAATGCATTTTTAAAAATGGGTAAGGGAATGCGTTTAGAGTGTTTTAAAATATTAAAAATAGAAAACAACCCAAAAATAACAAAGAAAACAAGCTCTTAATGTTTTGTCAGAATATAATAGCATTGTTCTTTAAGAATGGTGTGGACAAGTACTGATGATTGAATTTGTTGTGTACAACGAAAAGTTCATTTAAAATTGAAAAAAAAAAAGTCTAAAATAACATTTTGAATTAAAAAGGTGTAAATTTTTCTTTAATTTAGGGGTTCCACGCAACGCACAAACTAAATAACTCTAACACCTACAAATCCTCTTAAGGGTCCCATAAAAAGGATAGACATCATTATTTAGGAATCCTAATAAAACCTTAATCCAAAAAAGATAAATGTTATCTATTTAAAATTGTAATTTTGATAAGATATGAGAATATTGGGATAAATATTATCTATAAAAAATCCCGAACTAAGGAGATTTAGGATTGCCCTATTCTCCTCTATAAATAAGTAGGTCATTCATTCTAGAAAATGTACGTCTTTAATATTGGTAACAGATTTTGTTTTTCAATTTTTAGCATCCTTAGTGTTTGACTTGAGCGTCAGATTGTTTGCACAGAGGCATTTTCGTGCCCTTTGACTGTTTTCTTCCGTGCAGACTCAAGCGGCCAGATGACGATGTTTCTACTTAAATAAATTTATTATTATATCTTGACAACAACAATTGGCGCCATCTGTGAAAAATGTACGAAAAGCCAACGAATCAGTCTATAATGGCCTGAATGAGAAGCACCACCAATCATGTAGCATCTCAAAAATTTGGAGACAAGTAAAAATAATTAATTTGGATATTGTGGATATCTTGGAATATTTAGGAATTTTGAGAAATATTTATTTATGATATTTAAAAAAAAAAGGAAATTAAGGTGATTAACTAAATTAATTGAAAGTAGTTATGAAAATAATAAAATAAAATATAGTAATAACAATAATAATAATAATAGTAATAATAAGAAAGTAAATCAAATTAACTTAAATTAAATTAATTGCTTACTATATATATATATATTTATATGTGTGTATGCATGGCGTGGCCTTGTCTTGGCCATGTCTTTTTATGGCTTTAATGCCATTGAGTTGAGTGCAATGAGATAAGCTTGGGCAGTAAAGTGGGAGAGCAGCGCGCGGGGAAGGAAAGAAAGAAGAAGAAGAGAAGAAGAAGAGGAAGAGGAAGAAGAAGAGAAGAAGAAAGGAAAGAAGAAAGGGAGGAGAAGAAGGAAAGAAAGAGGAAGAAGCAGCGCGAGCAGGAGCAGCGGGAGCGGGGAGGAGGAGAAGAAAGGAAGAAGAAGAAGAAGAAAAGGAAGGAAAGGAAGAAAAGAGAGGAAAGAAAAGGAAATAAGGAAAAATAAAAGGATTTTGGAATTTTTGGCATTGGAAGTGATCAGGTACGTGGGTAAAAAATTTGTAGAAGCATGATATGTGTAAATTATAAATTTTGCGCGATTAGAAATAATTAATTTACGTTCCGGATGTGTTATTTGTTAGGAAGTGATTTAATTCGCATCGGGAGCACAAGAGAGGCTGAAATCAACCATTTTCAGGCAAGCTCCTAACCCTCTCTTCGCGTTATTTATTTCCCTTGAAAGTCTTTGAGGTTTCTTTTCTACTCTAACCCTCCCTCACCTTGACTCGGTTCTACGCATAAATAATAATAATCCGCGTAGTAACCATTTTACGACTTTTATTTTATTAATAAGTTTATTGTTAATGGGATAAGCTAAGTAATGATGTCAGGGCGTCTTTTATTTCAACCGTCACGGAGCTTCGTATCGCTCCGCTTCCTTGGGAATGATGCCGAACCCGTTGGGGTTAGGTTCTTAAAGAAATTGGTTATGGTCTGAATTAGGAAAATGTGTTAAAAAGTCTATTATGTATGTTGAGATGGTTTTCTATGAATGAGAATGATGTCATGATGCTATGTGATTATGTACATGAAAAGTTATGGAGAAATGTTGTACAATGTTAAGTTTAGAGAATCTAAAGTTAATAGGGTCAGTAAGTGTGTCTAAGGGTATGGATACAAAGCCACTGACTGTTGACCGTGGGTCGTGGCAGTTGATGGCTGGATGTATGGGCGCCAGTCATCGGTTGTTACGATAAGCGCTAGACGGCCAGAAGAGCTGGTACTCCAGATTCCCGCCTTGGTTTGTGCATTTCATGATGTGTGTGCTACAAAGGGCTGGGTTGCATTCACGTGGGGACATGCTTTGTGTGTGATGGGATGTATGAGCATTTGCATGACCCGGTTGGTCCAAGAGCCAACTTGGGTACCCTAGATGAGCATATGCATTTAGAGCATGTCGCATGTGTGAATTCTTATGTGTGGGCGTAGCAGGGCCTGATGTTTGGTTTATGGGGGCCTTGTCATCACGTTTATGCTACGGAAGCCCTTGCATTTCTTATGTGTTGCATCGCATGGTTCTAATGTTACTGTTATTCTGGACGGGAGTACCGTGCCAGGTGTCGGGAGTACCGACTCATGTGAGCTTCGGCTCGGCTTAGATTTTAGCTCGGGGTTGGCCCGAGGGAAGACCAAGATCGCGGAAGTATATGATTATGTGATGTGTGACATGACGAACACATGAGAATATGATGGGAATCAGGAAAAGTATGTAACAAGTATCAGGAAAAGACAAAAGTTGAATGTCAGGAAAAGCCGACCATGTCAGGAAAAGGCTGGTCTAAGAGAATGATGATATGGTAGCCTATGTTAGGCTACAACAGGTTTGTATGTGGGACCCGGGTGCCAATGTTTGACTTATGTGGGCCCCTGGTTCCTTATGTGCAGTTTATTTTATGTTATGCATGTAGAAGTAAGGTACGTATAGCTCATGACATGGCGTGATTTCATTGACATGAATTGCATGGGGTGTCATGGGAAGAGTCCTATCCTAACCCGTAACCTTTCTTTTCTAGAGCTTGCTGAGTCTCGCGACTCACGTTGTTTTTAACATCATTCCAGGTACGTTCATCGAGGTTGGGTTCAGATTGACATGTCATGGTAGCAAGTGCAGAGCTCTCCCAAACCTAGATCCTGGGTGTCGTGTGTCTGGATGAAAGTAATGCTTTATGTTTGTGAGATGGAGGCATATTATGTAAGCCCAAGTGGGCCCAAGTGATGAAAGGTTTGTAAAGATGTTTATGAGATGTTATAATAAAAAGAGATTATGATTTAAATAAGGGTTATGTTATTGTGGGTGTGTTGTAGTTGTGTCATTGTTCGATATCATTTTAATAATGATCCTCTCACGGATCCTCTATCTGTGGTAGGGGCTCCAGGAGGCGGGCCGTTACAGTTTGGTATCAGAGCAAGTTAAGGGTTAAGGGAGGTGACTCTGCACACATAGGACGATTGAGTAGAGTTAGGTGCGTGTCATGGGTCGTATGGCTAGAATGGTATTCGAGGTGCAATTAGTTATAATTTGGACTTCTGAATATGGTTGCTATATAAGGAAGTGAATATTAAGGAAAGAAAATTACCGGCTTGTGGGCTAGAGGTGCTAGGAATACAAGGAATAGATTCCCAGTTGGCACCGTTGCGAGATTAAAGATCTGTGGGTGTTAAGGTTAGCCATGAGTACATGGTAAGAATAGACCCCGCTCAAGGTACGTGCTCGACGTCTAGGTTGATCTTGGCGTTTGCGCCCCTATTAGTGTTAGCTTGCGGCCCTGATGGAAGATAGGATATAAGTGAGAGGCTAGGTGCATGATAAATGGTTATAGATTGTTAAGGATGTGCTTGGGTAGTTTCATGGTAGCAAAAGTGATTGCCTGTAGAAAGTTATAATAGGATGTGTTATGTGAGCCAATAAGCAAAAGTTTGATATTAGAACCCTCCTAAGGGAATTTGCGGTCAATAAGGACTCCCAAATGGGAATTCGGTGGGCAAGGTGTATAATGGTGCTAGCCAAATTAGGGTCAACCTTATAGTTGAAGTGAGTAATAAGACGATTTGGAAGTCATTAGTGCTGTGGGAAAATTGAGGTTGATAGTTGACTCGGTACAAAAAAAAAAAAGCGAGACCTTGAGGATGATTTAGTGACGCAAGATGCCCAGTGAGATACTGGAAAATGATGATATGGAATGTTCCAGAAGTGATGTTGAGTAATTTCATGAGAGTTACGAGTGTGTCTTGAGGAGTTGATGTGAGCGCGAATTTCGAGGACGAAATTCTAATAAGGAGGGGA
This sequence comes from Diospyros lotus, assembly GCF_014633365.1. Lineage (NCBI taxonomy): Eukaryota > Viridiplantae > Streptophyta > Magnoliopsida > Ericales > Ebenaceae > Diospyros > Diospyros lotus. The sequence goes on along the minus strand of NC_068349.1, from coordinate 5,840,909 downwards.
GAAATGTAGCATCTCAAAAATTTGGAGACAAGTAAAAATAATTAATTTGGATATTGTGGATATCTTGGAATATTTAGGAATTTTGAGAAATATTTATTTATGATATTTAAAAAAAAAAGGAAATTAAGGTGATTAACTAAATTAATTGAAAGTAGTTATGAAAATAATAAAATAAAATATAGTAATAACAATAATAATAATAATAGTAATAATAAGAAAGTAAATCAAATTAACTTAAATTAAATTAATTGCTTACTATATATATATATATTTATATGTGTGTATGCATGGCGTGGCCTTGTCTTGGCCATGTCTTTTTATGGCTTTAATGCCATTGAGTTGAGTGCAATGAGATAAGCTTGGGCAGTAAAGTGGGAAGAGCAGCGCGCGGGGAAGGAAAGAAAGAAGAAGAAGAAGAAGAAGAGGAAGAGGAAGAAGAAGAAGAAGAAAGGAAAGAAGAAAGGGAGGAGAAGAAGGAAAGAAAGAGGAAGAAGCAGCGCGAGCAGGGAGCAGCGGGCGCGGGGAGGAGGAGAAGAAAGGAAGAAGAAGAAGAAGAAAAGGAAGGAAAGGAAGAAAAGAGAGGAAAGAAAAGGAAATAAGGAAAAATAAAAGGATTTTGGAATTTTTGGCATTGGAAGTGATCAGGTACGTGGGTAAAAATTTGTAGAAGCATGATATGTGTAAATTATAAATTTTGCGCGATTAGAAATAATTAATTTACGTTCCGGATGTGTTATTTGTTAGGAAGTGATTTAATTCGCATCGGGAGCACAAGAGAGGCTGAAATCAACCATTTTCAGGCAAGCTCCTAACCCTCTCTTCGCGTTATTTATTTCCCTTGAAAGTCTTTGAGGTTTCTTCTACTCTAAACCCTCCCTCACCTTGACTCGGTTCTACGCATAAATAATAATAATCCGCGTAGTAACCATTTTACGACTTTTATTTTATTAATAAGTTTATTGTTAATGGGATAAGCTAAGTAATGATGTCAGGGCGTCTTTTATTTCAACCGTCACGGAGCTTCGTATCGCTCCGCTTCCCTTGGGAATGATGCCGAACCCGTTGGGGTTAGGTTCTTAAAGAAATTGGTTATGGTCTGAATTAGGAAAATGTGTTAAAAAGTCTATTATGTATGTTGAGATGGTTTTCTATGAATGAGAATGATGTCATGATGCTATGTGATTATGTACATGAAAAGTTATGGAGAAATGTTGTACAATGTTAAGTTTAGAGAATCTAAAGTTAATAGGGTCAGTAAGTGTGTCTAAGGGTATGGATACAAAGCCACTGACTGTTGACCGTGGGTCGTGGCAGTTGATGGCTGGATGTATGGGCGCCAGTCATCGGTTGTTACGATAAGCGCTAGACGGCCAGAAGAGCTGGTACTCCAGATTCCCGCCTTGGTTTGTGCATTTCATGATGTGTGTGCTACAAAGGGCTGGGTTGCATTCACGTGGGGACATGCTTTGTGTGTGATGGGATGTATGAGCATTTGCATGACCCGGTTGGTCCAAGAGCCAACTTGGGTACCCTAGATGAGCATATGCATTTAGAGCATGTCGCATGTGTGAATTCTTATGTGTGGGCGTAGCAGGGCCTGATGTTTGGTTTATGGGGGCCTTGTCATCACGTTTATGCTACGGAAGCCCTTGCATTTCTTATGTGTTGCATCGCATGGTTCTAATGTTACTGTTATTCTGGACGGGAGTACCGTGCCAGGTGTCGGGAGTACCGACTCATGTGAGCTTCGGCTCGGCTTAGATTTTAGCTCGGGGTTGGCCCGAGGGAAGACCAAGATCGCGGAAGTATATGATTATGTGATGTGTGACATGACGAACACATGAGAATATGATGGGAATCAGGAAAAGTATGTAACAAGTATCAGGAAAAGACAAAAGTTGAATGTCAGGAAAAGCCGACCATGTCAGGAAAAGGCTGGTCTAAGAGAATGATGATATGGTAGCCTATGTTAGGCTACAACAGGTTTGTATGTGGGACCCGGGTGCCAATGTTTGACTTATGTGGGCCCCTGGTTCCTTATGTGCAGTTTATTTTATGTTATGCATGTAGAAGTAAGGTACGTATAGCTCATGACATGGCGTGATTTCATTGACATGAATTGCATGGGGTGTCATGGGAAGAGTCCTATCCTAAACCCGTAACCTTTCTTTTCTAGAGCTTGCTGAGTCTCGCGACTCACGTTGTTTTTAACATCATTCCAGGTACGTTCATCGAGGTTGGGTTCAGATTGACATGTCATGGTAGCAAGTGCAGAGCTCTCCCAAACCTAGATCCTGGGTGTCGTGTGTCTGGATGAAAGTAATGCTTTATGTTTGTGAGATGGAGGCATATTATGTAAGCCCAAGTGGGCCCAAGTGATGAAAGGTTTGTAAAGATGTTTATGAGATGTTATAATAAAAAGAGATTATGATTTAAATAAGGGTTATGTTATTGTGGGTGTGTTGTAGTTGTGTCATTGTTCGATATCATTTTAATAATGATCCTCTCACGGATCCTCTATCTGTGGTAGGGGCTCCAGGAGGCGGGCCGTTACAAATCAACAGAGTCGAGAAAAAGCAGAGGCTTAGTCCTTGGGTTGTTTACTCAGAGCACGAGACGATCCCTTACGCCCCACAAAACTGCCACCTGATAGTCAGCCTCACACCACTTGAGGTCCTCAGCCTTAGAGCCCTCTAGGGACTCCTTCTTAAGGCCAATTGAGAATGCACTCCCAGGGCCAGTTGGGAATCCCCTCCTAGGGTCTATTGTGACTCACTCTCAAGACTAGCTTGGAATCCCTTCTTGGGGCCAGTTGGGGACCCATATTCAATACCAATTGGGAATCCTCTCCCGAGGCCAATTGGGGACTCACTCTCAAGACCAGTTGGGAATCCATTCCCGAGGCTAGTTGAGGACTCACTCTCAAGACCAGTTTGGAATTCACTCCAGAGCCCAATTGAGGACCCACTCTCAAAACTAGCTACGAATCCCCTTCTAGGGCCAACTGGGGACTCATTCTCAAGACCTATTGGGAATCCCTTCCTAGGGTTAACTGGGGACTCACTCTCAAGACTAGCTGGAAATCCCTTCTTGGGGCCTGTTGAGGACTTACTTTCAAAACCAGTTGGGAATCCTTTTCCAAGGCCACATGGGGACTCATTCTCAAGACCAGCTGGGAATCTCCTACTGAGGCTAACTACTAGCTAAGGACCCATTCTCAAAACTAGATGGGAATCCCTTCTTAGAGCTATCTGGGGGCTCACTCTCAATGCCAGTTAAGAGTTTATTCTCATGACCAATTGGAGATCCATCCTCGGGGCCAACTAGGGAACCACTCTTAGGATTAGCCAGAGACTCACTCCCACGATCGACGAGAAACTCGTCCCACGGGACTCACAGACCTAATCAAATAAACTTTTTCCATGGTGCCATAGGCAAAGTATAAATCCTTGAGACGCCAACATGAAAAAGGAATACAGGCACCTACAAGAAGTTACTAGGTTATTACAAAATATTGCCCCGCGAGTGGCAGTACCCTTAGCCTTGAGGAAGTTTGTGTCTAGCTTGATCCCTCTTTAGGGGGCACATGAGCAAAGTTCTTATACTACACTGGAACCACAAAGAACTCAGTCATAGCCAACTCCTCCTCGAAGAACTCATACTTGAGACCCTTTTCCTCCCTGAATTAGGAATAAGGAAAGGGATGGAACATTGAAAAGGTGCAAGAGAACCCAAAAGGATTCTCAAAAAGAGAAGTACTTCAAAATTGTTGAAAGCACGTCTATTGACGAAGAACAAGCTTCGTCGGGGGGTCTTGTGAAAAATATCAATGAAATCGATGACTTGTCAACATTCAATGTTCACGAGGCGGTGAATATAAAAAGAATGATTGAAGAAATCTTGGAGCAGAAAAAGTTGTTGCCTGTGTCAGAAGATCAACCTAGGAAGAGAATTTATTTCGCCACTACCATCATGGAGAAACCTTTGCTAAAGAAGTTCAAAATGCCCCAAATGACTGCGTACTCGGACGAGGGCAACCCTCACGACCATATTCAGAATTATGAATCCCTCATGGTGTTACATGGATGGGAAGATGAAATTATGTGCCGAGCTTTTCCTCTAACCTTAATAGATCACGCTCAAGCATGGTACAACAACTTACCCGAAGGCTCCATATTCACTTTCGAATAACTAAGATATGAGTTCATTAAGGCACTCATCATCAATAGTCAACGAAAAAAAGATGCAACTTATCTTCTCAATATCAAACAAGGCAACAAAGAGACTCTTTGACAATACGTGGACAGGTTCTAGAATACAACTTTAGAAATACGAGACTTGCAAGTCGAAATAGCTATGGTAACCATGCTTAAAGGATGTAGGTTCACTTTTTTACAAGAATCTTTGGCCTTAGACTAGCCAACTACCCTGACAGACTTGTTTGCTCGAGCTAATAAGTATATTTTACAGGCCAAAGTAATGCAAATAATCTGAAGAAAGAAACTAGAAAAGAAAAGAAAAAGACTTTGGTGGAGAGATAAGCCAAAGAAAAGAGAAGGCTAAAAGACACGATGAAACTCTTCGACCCCAATTTATAGAATATACTTCGCTCACACAATCATGCTCCAATATTTTGACAACTATCAAATGAACGAGCCTCATTAAATTCCCCAAGAAGGTTAACAAGCCTATGAAGAGGAAAAGGGATGTCTTATGCCAATTTCACAGTACTCAAGGCCACTCCATTGACAAATGTCAAGACTTGAAGAATCAAATAGAGACACTAATCAAGGATGGAGAACTGGTAGAATTTGTGGACGTAAGAGCCTAGGGGAAAGAACATACTGACTACCATGGAGACTAGGAAGATAATTCAAGACAAAGAGAGCAATGAAGGAACATAAGGCTCTTTTGACAAATTCAAGAAACATGCTTCATCGCTCGAAAGCCAAAAGCTAGCAAAAGAATTCAGAATTCATATGCCCGCCTTAGGAAAATATCATAGGCAATGAATAAACTAAATTTCATCTTGTGGTAGTTCCTTTTTATGTATTTTGTTTTCTAGGACAATGAATGTATTAAAAAGGGTTGAAACTCCAATAGACAAACGAAGCCTAGTGTCAAAGTACAAAAGGGCGAGAACGATCTAAAAATTGAAACGCGAAAATGTGAGAATGGTTTAAAAATTGAAGCATGAAAGCGCTTGAACGGTCCAAAAATCAAAGTGTGAAGGCGCAAGAACAATACATAAATTGAAGTGCAAAAGAGTGAGAACAATCTAAAAGTCGAAGTGTAAAAGCAGGAGAACAGTTTAAGAAATCAAAGAAAATGCAAGAATCACCAAAATAATAAAGGGAAAACCTAGCAACCGTGAGATCGAATTATGGGTCAAAAATGCTAAAGCACAAAAATGATCTATAGGATAACCTAGATTCAAAGGTGATAGATGCGCAAAAATGATCAAGCATATATAACCTAAGGTCAAAAGTGCAAAATGTATGAGACCAGATCAAAACCAAAAATGCAGAAGCACAAGTGCAACATCAACAATGAACTAAATAACTAAGGTGTAAGCATAACGCTAGTCCCACGTTCATAAGACTGGGAAGCAGATGGAACACCCCCTTCCTAGCAAGCACAGTGTAAGTGGTAAAAGCTTTTAACGATTCACAATTCAAAAGTTAAACTGCAAAATTTTATATGTTGTGTGAGCTACTAACATGTTAAATAGAGAAACTAGCACAAACCTAAAATCAGAAATGCATAAAACATGAGAACGACATAAAAAATCAAAATGCAAAAGTGCGAGAATGATCTAAGACAAACTCAACATCAAAAAGTGCAAAGATGCACGAACATGATTTGGGGACCATCGTCAGGGGAAAAAAGAGATCAGAAGCACCAACAAATTACAAAGAAGATCGTTAAGATGTTCGGGAATCACTTGTGTCGATGGACAAAGAGTTTGCCCCGAACACACGCAGATAATAAGATACTCATGAACCCTCATGACATTTAGACATGAACAAACACCTTGTCAAAGCCAAAGGACTACTGAGTGGCGATGCAATCCTTTCCAATGTAAAGTCTTATAACAAACTAGCCCACACAAAAGATTGGAGAGTGGTGACAGATTGGAGAGTGGTGACGTAATCTTAAAGTCCTACCCATAAACTAGTTCACTTAAAAGGATAAGATATTAAAATAAATATCTATAAAGAATCCTAAGCTAAGGGGATTTAGGATCACCTCATTCTCCTCCAGGTCTTTATTTTAAAAAAAAATACATCTCTGATACTGGTAAAAATCCTACTTTATAGTTTTTAGCATTCTCAATGTCTAACTTGAATATTGAAGTGTTTACGCAAGAATTTTCTCACGTCCTTTAACTATTTTTTTCCTTGTAAAATCAAACAATCAGACGATAACGTTTCTAATCAAATAAATTTATTGTTATATTTTGATGACAATAACTGAATTCATTGTCTTTTTTGTCCATTTTCAATTCTGCAACCTTTCCCCATGCTGGCTGCTACACTTTGAAGAAAATGTTTTTTCATCATTTGATGACTTCACTGGAGATTTGATTGTTCTGCTAGTTGAACACTGAAAATTTGTGTTGGTAAAATTATTCATGATGTAGTCTCGGCTATGAATTGCAAAGGTTATATAAGGGATGATATATATTGTTCCCATGAAGGGCAAGAACATGTGCTTCTTTTAAGGAGGGGAAGCTTTCACTGCAAGAATATTATTATTATTATTATTATGTTATCAAGATTGATAGTTGTTTTCAGTTCAGAATAAAGCCCAAGGCATAATCTAATCACACGCATGAAATTTGTTGATTTTGTGGAATCGTTAGTACTGATTTGGGGGAATAATATGAATCGGGAAAACTGCAAGACTAAGAAGCAAATCACTTCTGATATAGAATATAATACCTCAATCTTGCCAGCTTGTAAAGTGGAGCTGTGGTCTCAATTAACTTGGGAACAATAACATATTGACTTTATTTATGTTTAAAATGAATTGTTACTAGGTCTAGTTGACGCCAAATCTTATATATATATATACCCATGTTGTACACATCTTTTAACATTTGATATGTCACGCTCTTTCTTTCTAACCTAATTATATCAAATTTTAATTATATATGTAAGCTTTTACTTTTCTAAGATAACCTGAGTCTATCTCTCAACTTTAGTGTACATGAGTTAATGGGTCTACAATAATAGTAAATAAATGATGCACCTAAATTACTTCCATTCTAATTCCACATCATTCATCATCATATATATACTCTCTTTCTTAGAAACCAATTACTATTAAGTGTGTGGAGCTAATATATACATATATATATATATACTATGAATGGTGATATTTGGCCCCAGAAACACCAGAGTGCAGTGAGTCAAAGTCAAAAGGTGACATTTCGGCGTGAGAAGTCGGCCTCACTCCTCGGCGCGCCAATAACACTATTCAATGACAGGAATGTAAATGTAAATCAATGGCGTCTTGTCTTTCGGGAGGTGGATTCACAGGTTGAGTTGGCCAACGACTAAAACTGGCCTTTCATTCAGAATTCAGCCAACTTTATTTAGTGAAGGAGAGAGGAAGATACATATATATGGTCCCAATCCACAAGCTAAAGGATCATCAGCTCGCCTGCTGCTGGGTTACGCCCTCTCTTTACAAATATGCCTAAAAGGACTACTTTTTGACGTTGTGACCCCATAAAAGGACTACACAGAGATAAATATACATGTACATCATATCCAGTACACAAATATTCCCTCTACAATTACAGTTCTCAAGTGTCAATTTTGGAGAATGGACTCGGATATGACTCCATTTGAGTTTTGAGTCGGCATCTTCCGTAGAAAGCAAGATGTTATTATTGTACTAAAATGGATTTGTTCCTTCTTCTTTGCTAATGACTAGGGTTGGATGATCAAAGGAACACTGCATGGGTTATTAAATTATGTTTAAATTGGTGCCTCACCTAAGATGTTAAAGTATGATGTGACTGACACCTAATTTGTTTAAATTATGTTTATATATATATTGCAGGATTAATAAGATTGAGCAACACCTAATTCGTAGTCTGCTGGTCCAAAACCAAAGATTGAAATGGGTTTTTTATTTGTTAATATTGAATGAATATTATAGATGTTATTTTTCTATGTATAGAATTATACTAGAAGTTCTGAACTTTCCGACCTCCAAAGATGTCAAAGTTAATGAATATATATGTCTTAGCGTTTACCTATATATATATATATATATATGTGCCTATATCTAAAGCAGTTTCTTCAGGTTTCTTATTTGGCTTTTTGCTCTTTGAACCCAAGGAAGAAAGTCTTCCCTTTCCAGTTTCCCTTTGCGACAATTAATATCAGATGATTAATTAACAGGAGATTAACGGCTTAATTAAATCGCTAAAGATCTGAAGCCACCCTTTATAATATAATCCATGCCCATCAGCTTTTTCTTCTTCTTTTTTATTCAATGCTACAATAGACTACAACCCAACGATATTAAACCGATTGCCAATTAATGGTGTCGACAATTTTATTTGGCAAATTGATTAAAAAGGAAACCCGACAACTTGATGTGCTTAAGTGCTTAACTAGGGTCCCTTGAGAAAGATTCACTTTGGTGATAAGAAGATAAAAGATTACCTCCCACTGTAACCACGTGATTTTATGCCAAGAATATAATGATTTTCCATCTATCTTAAAGGGCCATATACATCTTCCCATTTCCAATTAGTATTATTATTGCAATAATAATAACTATATGTGAGAGAATTGGCCAAAACTATTAATGAAGCTTTCTAAGTGGCATTAATTAATTTGATCGCTTCCTCTCCTGCTTTAATTACGTACGCATGATTAAACATGCAGGGCTGATTAGCCTTCGGTTCTCTTAAACTGAACCAGATGCATGAGAATCTTAACAAAGAGGCTATCTATCTATATCTGTGTGTGTGTGTGTGTGTATATATATATATATATTTCCAGTTGGATAAAGCCCACCTCCTTTTCCACCTCGCCCAGATGCTAGCTAGCTGCAACAAGGCTACAACCACCATCAATCATACCATGCTATCATTAACAAGGTTTAAATCATCAACCCTGTGGGGTTGCCCAAGTGAAAGTGTACGTTGATGCGTTGAGAAATATCTCGAATTCGAGTCTTCAGTGAATTGTTCAGACTAAACGGATCAGGGGTTTAGCAACATGCATGTAAACATAATCCATTAAACACATGCATATATATGTATATAAGACCCCATATTGATCACGTGCCAAATGCATGTGTTGATGGTTTTAGGGAAGACCAAGTTGGTGGATATATTCCATGGAGAGGCAGACACAAGATCCTTAATTGATGAGCAATGATAAGGGCCAATATATTTTGGGAATCTAGCTTCTATCTTTCAGAATATCTTTTAAACTTTTTCTCTTCTGTTGCTTCTCCAATTCGATAGTCTGAACCAGTTGCCATTCCCATGCACACATCTCTCTATTTATAGCTTTCATCAGACCTCTCTTTCTCCTCATACCAACACACTTCCAAGTTCCGTTAACAATTGCTTAGCTCTCTCTCTCTCTCTCTCTCTCTCCAACGATCCAACTTTGTTGAAGCATTCTCCACCCAGAAAGGAGCAGAAAAGTCTGGGAGCATGGCCACAGTGATGAGTCTGGGAGCAGAAAAGCCAGTGGTTATCTTCAGCAAGAGCAGTTGCTGCATGTGCCACTCCATCAAGACATTGATTTCCGGCTTCGGAGCAAACCCTAAAGTGTATGAGCTCGATCAGCTTCCCAATGGCCAGCAGCTGGAAGCCGAGTTGCAGGGGTTGGGACGGTGGCCGAGCGTGCCGGCCGTCTTCATAGGAGAGGAGCTGATTGGCGGTTCTAACGAGGTCATGAGCCTCCATGTCAAGGGCAAGCTGGTCCAGTTGCTCAGAAATGCTAAAGCTATATGGCTATAGTATATATACTCTTAAAACAAATTCATCATATACATACATACATACATACATACATACATACATATGTGTGTGTGCATGTATGTAACCTCCATCCAAGCTCTAGCAGTGGCTGTTTTGCCTTTGTACTAAACGAGAGTAGGCTGCCTATTATGTAATAAGAAAGCCCCATATATATACATATATATAAGAGCTTTTCGTATGTTTAACTTTAATTTACTTGTATTTTCCCTTTCCTATATATGCTAATTAAAATATATATTCATAGTTCTCGTTGAGCACCAGCAGTGGCACAATGAACTGAGCTGGTGTGTTGTCATGTGCCTAACATGTGCTTACTAAATAAAGAGAAAGAGAGGCAGGAAGATAATAGTAGCCGTAGCATAGTTAGCTAGTTCGTTCACCTCCCTTAAGAACCATAAACTAGTTCGTGCATCCCAGTTCACGATGCATTTTTGAATTGGTTCGTAGTGGTGCTCGTATTGGGATGCTACAATCAACGAATCGAAGTTAAAAATAAACTAACTGTCAAACATACCAACGACCGTCACCGACAGAGAAGAGAATCACAAAAAAGAATAAGAGATGAGAAAACATACCATAAATAAAGAAATGAGCGAGATTGCAAGAGCGAGAAAGAGGTAGCAACCGAGGATGAGCAAGAGCGAGCCACAGATCAAGCAAGCGAGAGGGGCAAAAGTAAGGGCAAGCGAGCAAAAGGGGCAGAGGCAAGAAAGAGATAAGAGTTTTCACTTTGCAAAGCAGGAGGAAGGCAAGGGCGAGACGAGAGCGAGAAAGGGGGTGATTGGTGGGCACAAATTGGGGGTTGGGGTATTTGGTAAAAAAATATTTTTTTTATTTTATAAATTCAAATTTAATTGTGAACCCTAAATTTGTTAAATAGAATTTTTATTTTAAATAAGAAATTAAAAATTGAGCATGAGGAGTCAATAATTTCAACGGTCTCAACAATGGCAGACAAGCTATTAAATACATTTATTACTAGCCATTAAATAGTTAATTTAACACTACTTCAAGCAGAGTACCAATTCAATATTTTTTATTTTTTAAAATTCTGACTATTATAAAATTTAATGAATTCTATTTTAATTCTTCTAAATTTTGTTTAGTATTCATATATGATAAATTCATGTAGAATCTGTAAAATAGTATCATTAGTTAGAGTAATTTGTAGCTAAGTTCAGTCCTTCCAAGTAACTTATTTGTTATTCTTTAAAAAAAAAAAAAATTCACATATCGTAATTGATTTATTATTTTCACTTGTTTCTTCATTTAAATTTCGGTAGTGTGTCATACAAAAAAGAATGATAATTGAATATTTTCAAACTTACTAAAATTCTAGAATCCTTGTAAATAAATAACTCTAAGAATAGACTTCATGTTCACTAATTATCATATTTGTCAATCTATACTTGATGAAAGGTATTGAACCCCCTTTGGAAAATACGATGCATTAATATAAAGAATGTACATAAATTAGATCTCTTCATGCACATGTGGAATCTAATTATTCATATCAATTAGACACAATTTAAAAAATATAATCTCAAGTGAGCAACATATGTACTATAATAAAATAGTCAATGGATATAGTCATACCAAGTTAGAATATGATTGATCATTGATTTAATAAGGACTTTTCCACAATCGTATTTATATCTTAAAGTCAATTAATATAATCATTATATTCATGTCCCATACACAAGAACTCATATCTTAAAAGTTAATTAATATAATCATGTCAAACCATACTTATATCTTAAAGTCTATTGATTTGATAAGAACTCTGGCCAATTTAAAAACTATGGTCATACATATATCTTAAAGTCACTAAAGGTGTGTTTGATTAAAAAAAATATATATTTTTCAATGCTACAAAAAACAATTCCCATCCCCTCCTAATTGTAATTTTTCATAAAAAATGGAACAAAACATGTTTCAATGTGTTGTACCATAAAAATTTTATATGAAAAGTGTTAAGCAATCAAACATATAAGTATAGAAAATTTTTCATTAATGTGACATTTTTTATGGAAAATAATTCCAATCAAACACACCCTTAATATAATCATGTAAAACTATACACATATGAATTCATTTTGATGTTATACATATAAGAACTTTAGGTGAAACAGAATTTAGTCATGCGTAGAGGCAATTAGAGGATTGTGACAAGTGATCAAAGTAGCAACATAAAACAAGTGATTAAGATATCTTCAGCCATAATCAATTATTTAATTTTGGAATGTAACCACTGAAAAAAAAAAAAAAAGAGAATCAATTTTAATCATCAGTAGCAGTATTCTAATAACTTGGCCAATGATTGCACTTATATTCATATGTACAATTGAATATGTAACTTTCTTTATAATATGGTATTAGAACTCTTATTATAATACCAATTGGATATGAATTTAAGTATAATTAACAGTAAGTGTCCTGTTTTCTTTTCTTTTTTTTAAATAAATAAGAAGTTTCTTGTACAGTTTTATCTTAAGTTCTTAACCGTGAGAATAATAAGTTAATAATCAAGTAAAAGACATTAAAAAGGAAAACTAACTTAATCTATCAAATTTTAAACAAGGCCTGGGAATACTAAAAGGCTCAAGAGATATTCTCTTATATATGAATCCCAATAGAACTTAGCAACCCATCCTCTTCGTATCCTTATTCATCTGCGTTTCTCTTTGTCTTCAACTTTTGTCAATATGGTATTTGGCAAGAGAAAACTGCAGGAGCCTTTACCTGATAACACTATTGCTTCTCATGAGAGCCAAAAATCTAATTCCAGTGATAGTGAAGAGTCATGTGAAAATGCGGAAGAGTTCCAACAAGATGAAAATCTAATTTTTGCAACTTGCACAGACAACCCAGCATCCTACAGAAGCAGATTTATTATCAAAGCCGCCACTATGGAATGAAGTTGTTATTGTTACTGGTGCTGCACAAGGGAAAAATCCTGGAGGGTCAAAATTGTGGAAGTGCAAATATTGAAATAAGGACTTTCAAAGCTCATACACTAGGGTTCACCAACACTTCTTTGGGCCTGGACCAGGGAAGAAAGCTGGCATTCAACGGTGTCCTACATTAATGAAGAATCGGGAAGAATATGGAAGAATTAGCAGAAAAGTCTAAGCAGCAGAGCAACATGGTATATCTTCATCCTTAAAAACATCTACTGTCAACAAGAAGCAACAGCCTATGGTTTCAAAACCCATTGAAGATTCCTTCCATATCCTGGAAAGAGAACAAGTTGATTTAAAGGTGATGAGAGGACTTTGTGCAAATGGGATTCCATTTAATGTTTTGCGAAATCCTCAATTTGTGGAGATGGTAACAGCAATTAACAGAGGCCCAAAAGGTTACAAAGCTCCATCTTTTGAAAAGGCAAGAACTGTCTTGTTAGATGAATGTAAAAGAAATGTGGAGAAAGACTTGAGTCCAATCCAAGACACTTGGTACAGCCAAGGTGTCTCTATTGTATCAGATGGGTGGACAAATGTCAAGCACAAGCCATTGATAAATGTTCTTGCCGTCAACTCTAGAGGAGCAATGTTCATGTATGCTGAAGACTTCTCTGGAGTTGAAAAAATAGGTTCTGCTATAGCTAAGTTTCTACTCAAGGCGATTGAAGAAATTGGACCATCAAATGTTCTTCAAGTGGTGACCGACAATGCAACAAATTGCAAAGCAGCTGGACATGAAATTGAGAAGGTACATAAACAAATTTTCTGGTCTCCTTGTGTGTGGTCCATACCTTGAACTTGATTTTCGAAGATTTTGCTGAATGCTTTGATTGGCTGCAAAATACATATAAGAATGGGAAAGCCATTGTCAAATATATGAACAACCACACACAATCCTTGGCAATGTTTAGAGCTAATTCAACACTTGAATTGTTAAAAGTTGCCAAGACTAGATTTGCTTCACATTATGTGCTACTAAAGAGGCTACTTGATTGTAAAGATGCTTTAATCACCATTGTTGTTCGAGATGCATGGAAAGAATGGGTAAAACAAGGAGATGAATGCACAAGAACAAAGGGATCTATGGTTGCTGAAATAATTCGAAGTGAAGAATTTTGGGAGGAGGTTAAAAATATAATTCAGATTATAAAACCAATTTACTTGTTGATCAAATTTTGTGATGGTGAAGGCCCAAAGATGGGGGAGTTCTATGAAAAAATGGATACGATGCTGGGAGAAATAAAAGACATAATGGGCAGCAACAAATATGCAGATTGTTACCCCAAAATGGAAAGCATCATTATAAAAGGTGGACCAAAATGAATTATTCTATTCATTGTCTTGGTTTTGCATTAACCCCTAGATTTTATGATCAACTTTACCTTGGAACACCAGCACCTGGTGGGATTGCTAGAAAAGCCCCAAATTGTGACAAGTAAGTTGTTAAAGGGGTTATGGATGTTTTTGAAAGGATAGGTAAAGATGCAGCAGAGCAAAGACTCTTACGTGATCAATTTGCCACTTTTCACATAAAAAAAGGCATTATACTATGCCACAAGCTCAAATGGATGTTGTGACAATGGATGCTATTGATTAGTGATCTACTTATGGGTCAGAAACTCCACAATTGTCACAGCCAAGGGGGTAATATTGTAATTAGTCATTCAGTTAGTTGAGATAGTTACTCGCAGGCATGGACTAGTGGATGTAGAGAATTAAAGCTAAGTGCACATAGCCACTTGGCTGGCCATTTGGCTGTTCTAGAAGATGTACTAACCGCCTCCCTTATAAATAAGAAGACTACAACGAGGATGGGGATCATGTGAGAATACTACACTAATCTTTTCCCTTCTTTTCTCTCTCAAATTCTGTCTCTCTTATCTCTCTCTTTCTCTCCAATTCTCTTTTCCCTCCCTCGTTTTCTCGTTTCATTCTTTCCCACCTATTATGTCTTCTCCAAATTAAAGGAAGGCCTCTATTCAAATCGAGGATATGACAACAATTAATAGAGGTGGCAAAAAAGGTATTATCTCAACTTGTTAGTAGTTCTTCGACTGAAAGAAATTGGAATACTTATTCTTATATTCACAATGTGAAGTGAAATAGGCTGAATTGTTCAAGGGCTGATAAACTAGTATTCATTTATTCAAACATTCGTCTTCTGTCACGATTTTCTGAGGGCTACAAAAATGATCCTTCCAATGAATGGGATATGGATCCTGATGACACATGCTTGGAGGAATCCTCTATAAGCATATTTGAGATGAGATGGAGTTCACTGGATACTGATATTCCAAATGCAAATGATGAACAACAACAAAGGACATTTACAGAGAGAACTAGCAAGGAAAAGGAATTAAAATATGAGTTATGTTTTGCTTTATCTTTTTGTATTAATATATTTTGTTATGTAACAGTAAAACAGATTTGGTGAATCTTGTTTTGACATTTATCTTGTCTTCATAACATTTATTTTATGCAGAATTTTAATTTTTCACAGTTTGTATATATATATATATATATATAATAGTTTTCTTTCTAATTAACATTGTTTAAACTTTATATAACTTAAAAAGAAAAATTGTGAAATTATATTAAATTTATTGAATATATGAATTTGATAATGTAAAGAACGAACTGAGCAAAATTTCCAAACGTACCACGTCCCAAAATAGCGCACCAACTAAGCCTACCCCCTACGTACCACATATCTAGCTAGGTAACGTACCATATACCCGAATCCGTACCATGGAAAAGAACTATTCAAATTGTCCACTTGATTGTCTACTTGGCTGGTGAGATCAATATAAATACAAGCTGATCTCACTCGAAGAAGACATGAATGAATTGAATCTTGAATTTTCCCTCTAAATTCTCTCCCTCTCTCTCTTCATCTTCTCTCTCTCTCCGATCAAGTCTCTCCTACACAATTCTCCAGAATTCCGAAATTCTTGAGATATACTCCTTAGATCTGTTGGACTAGACAATTTGGTATCAGAGCAATCCAGGGCCAAGCGAAGCTGCGGGAAAGATATGGTGATGGCAGATGGCACGAGGATGAAGAATATGGAGGCGCAACTACACCAATTCGAGTCCATAGTATCAGACTTGCAGGCAAGGGTAGATTAGCTAGAATTTGGATCAAATCGTAATCACAAGGCGATCATCTCCATTGATCGCAAATTAGATGGTGCAGTTAATCAAATTCGAGAAGAAGTAGGAGCGCAGATTCGTGAGAAGCTACAAGGCTTCATGGTCATGTCTGCGCGACAATAATCGGTAAGCCTCTCCCCAGATTTTCCTCCTAGGGAAAGGGCAGATATGTTCCTTCCTGGCCATGGGATGAGTCAGAGGAGACCAAGAACCTCTGAGATTGGGAAGGAGCCAAGGGAAATGGGGGAGAATGTGGTTGGTCAAAGGCAAGGGGTGAATGGAGGCCTAGGCCACCTGGGCATACCAATGCCAAAATTGGATATCTCCGTGTTTAATGGAAGTACACCTCGGTGGTGGATTAAAAGATGCGAGAGGGCCTTTGAGTGGTTTGGAATCCTTGAGCACCAGAAGGTGACCATGGTTGCGACCTACCTTAACGATGCTGGGGATGATTGGTACCAAGGATGGGCCAAGACAAGGGGGAATGCCCATGGGCGGAATTTGTAGCAGAATTCTACTAGAGGTTTGGGGAGAGAGGAATGACAGATGTGGTGGAGGAGTTTAACAAGATAAGACAGAATGGATCGATGGTAGCGTACTAGAGGAGGTTTGAGGAGCTGAAGGCATTAATGCTCAACCATAACCACTACCTTACAGAGGTTTATTTCGTCTCCAGTTTTATTAGTGGATTAAA
The DNA here is from genome assembly GCF_014633365.1 of Diospyros lotus. Lineage (NCBI taxonomy): Eukaryota > Viridiplantae > Streptophyta > Magnoliopsida > Ericales > Ebenaceae > Diospyros > Diospyros lotus. The sequence goes on along the minus strand of NC_068349.1, from coordinate 5,824,078 downwards.
TGAGGAGTTAAGGCACACGGTGAACGTGTTGTAGCCACAGACCCTTAAGCATGCCACTGATAGTGCCCAGTTGCATGAGCTAACAGTGGAAGTGCTCATGAAGAAGCAATGATTTATAAATAGGGGAGGAACACACAATGTGTTAGCTCCCGTTGGAAAGATTCAAGGAAGGGAGAATTGGAAATGAGTGCAAGGGATGAGGAGCTTACCACTTCCAGGCCCTAAAACACAAGGGGATAGGTTGATAGAGCAAATGAGGCAAGCTAATCTTTGTTTTAAATGTGGGGATAGGTATTTCCCCAAGCACCAATGTAAGAAGCAACTGCTTCTATTGGAAGGAGAGGAGGAACACATGTTAGATGTGCCTGAAGAAGGAGAAGAAGACAATGGGGAGATTTCTCTACATGCCTTGAGAGGACTGGCCAACAACAAAATTATCAAGGTGGAAGGGAAGGTAGGAGAAAGCAAGTTGATGATCCTCATTGACAGTGGGAGTACCCACAGTTTTTTAGACGAAGGTACAACCAAGCGATTGAAGTGCTCACTGATTAACACACAACCACTTTCAATAACGGTGGCTAATGGAAGTAAGGTGATGAACAAGTCAGCTTCCGCTGACTTCTGTTGGGAGATGAAGGGTGAAGAGTTCGAGGCAAATTTGAGGTTATTAAAATTGGGGGGGATGTGATGTGGTCTTGGGGGTAGACTGGATGAAGCAAGCGAGCCCCATTTGCTTCGATTTTAACAGGATGGAGGTGACCTTTGAGAAAGAAGGGAAGGTGTTGTATTTTGAGTGAAGCTTCAAACGGCAGCGTTTCTGGCAAGGCTGGAGGGTCTTTTGGCAACCCCCAAGGCTGCCCAAAACGGCAGCGTTTTGGGCCCTGGGTGGAAGGCCAAAACAGAAACTGCCTTTGCCATTTCACTTGGCGAAACACCTTGTCGTTTTACCTGTTGCTTACCCTATCGTCGATGTTGCCTCCTGTGCCTTTATACGACTTGATCTCCATCACTGGTGTCTTCTTTATATCCTCTACAGTGGCCTCGAGATCAGTAGCGCGCACAGCCTCCAATTATCGTCCTCGTGTTTGGTTTACTCAATTCATTCTCTGTATTTTCTTTCTCTCTCTGTATAGTTTACGAATGTTTATTTTCTCTCTAGGGTTTGTGCCTCTAACCTGTAGTCCTATGGTTATGGGGCCGATTTAAGGTGAGAGTTGATTTTGTACAGTGAGATTTGAGAGTTTTCTTTGTTTTGTAATCAGTGGTTGTAAACGTTTTTATCCCTATAGTGCAGTGAACTCCCTTTGCCGGAGCTCAACGTGGACGTAGCCCTCTTTAACGGGTGAACCACGGTAAATCGTTTGTGTTTATGTTTTTGATTCGTTTTATGTTTCTGTGTATGATTCAGTACATTTATTCGCTTATGAAATCGGTCTGTTTGTTTAAGTTATAAAGGGTTGATCTAGGGTTGAATTTCGTCTCATCCCAACAGAAGGGAATGACATTGGTGGGTAGTAAGGAAGTCGGAGTGTGCAAGATGATCATGGGAAAGAGTTTACAGAAGAAGCAGAAACTAACTCAGGTGGCCCAACTTTTCTCTATACAAGCAGTGGAAGAAGGGGAGGAGGATCAAAGGATAAACAGTGAACTCTTACTGGTGGTCAGCAGCCCCTATCAAGCAGAGTGGGAGGTAAATCAACTCAACCTACTTCATATGCTTTTGTTTGAATATGAGGATCTCTTTGGAGAGCCAACAACTCCACCTTCTCCTAGAACCCATGACCATTCCATCAATTTGAAACTCAATTCTGAACCCTTTAATGCATGAGCCTATGGATACCCCCAGCCCAGAAAACACAGATAGAGCAAATGGTCAAAGAAATGTTACAATAGTCTCTAATTCAACATAGCCACAGTCCTTACGCATCCCCGGTATTGCTAGTAAAGAAGAATGATGAATCATGGCTTTCCTGTGTAGATTACCGCCAACTAAACGCCATGACCATCAAAAACAAATACCCAATTCCACTCATTGAAGACCTCCTAGATGAATTAAGGGATGCAACCATTTTTTCTAAGCTTGATCTAAGAACTGGCTATCATCATATTCAAATGAGCCCTAAAGACATACCCAAAACTGTTTTTCAAACCCACCAGGGCCATTACGAGTTCTTAGTAATGCCCTTTGGCCTTACCAATGCCCCAACTACTTTTCAATCCTTGATGAACCACATTTTTGAACCCCACCTAAGAAACTTCATCCTGCTATTTTTTTACAATATATTGGTGTATAGTCGTATTTTTTACCAACATTTGACGCACCTTAAAACCTTTGAGAGTCAACCAATTGCATATCAAGAGGTCGAAAGTGCGCTTTTGCTCAAAGGCAGGTGGAGTACCTCGGGTACATTATCTTGGGCCAAGGGGTTAGCACAGACCCGAAAAAGGTAGCAGCCATGCAATCTTGGCCAAGGCCTAACACCCTTAAAACCTTGAGAGGGTTTTTAGGTCTAACAGGGTACTACAAGAGGTTCGTGAAGAACTACAAGATCATTAGTAGGCCTTTAACTCAATTATTGAAGAAGGAAGGATTCAAGTGGGATGATCAGGCTAAAGCAGCCTTTGAACAACTCAAGAGGACCATGAGTGAGACCCCGGTGTTGGGCCTACCTGACTTTAACAAAACCTTCATGCTAGAAACAGATGCCTGTGAGACTAGAATTGGGGCAGTATTAATGCAGGAGGGAAGGCCCCTAGCATTTCTTAGCCAAGCCTTAGCCCTTAGACATGTGGGGCTTACGAGAAAGAGTTTGTAGCAGTGTTGATGGCAGTAGACAAATGGAGGCACTACTTAGAAGGGGCTCAATTCATGATCAAGACAGACCATCCAAATTTAAAGATTTTGCTTCAACAGAAGCTACACACTCAATTACAAAGAAGGGTATGGCAAATCTGATGGACCTTGACTACACTATACAATACAAGAAGGGGAAGGTAGTAGTAGTAGTCGTAGCACATGGTAGTTGGCAGTTGTATAGAATTTTGGTGGGAATTAAGGTATTCCCCAGTCTATTGTGGTAAACTCTACTAAAATCTCTAGGGTCTAAGCTAAGCATGTCATCAGCCTATCACCCCCAAATTGATGGACAAACGGAGAGAGTCAATCAGTGTTTGGAGAACTACCTAAAGTGCTTATGTTTCCACCACCCCAAGAGCTGGCACAAGTGGCTATCATTAGCCCAGTAGTGGTACAACTCCAGCCACCACACTTCTATCGGGATGTCACCATTCAAAGCCCTGTTTGGGTATAAGCCCCCACTACTTCTTGCTATTCAGGAGACTACCAATGTGGCAGCTGTAGAAGATCATCTCCAACAAAGGCAGGAAATCTTGGGACAGCTAAAGAGGGATTTAGCTATGGCTCAGAATAGAATGAAACAATAGGCTGATAAAGGAAGAGGCGAGAGGGAGTTTGCAGTAGGAGATGAGGTCTATATGAGACTAAGGCCAACCCACGTCTGGGCATTGACTACAAAACCAGTGTCCAAGTTAAGCCCCAAGTACTACGGCCCCTTTCCCATTGAGGCTAAATTAGGTAAGGTGGCATATCAGTTGCGACTATCGGAGAATTCGCATATTCATCTGGTGTTCCTTGTGTCACTATTGAAGAGAGGCGTTGGAGAACAACATGTGAGTGCAAGTATGCCCTAGGGTACGAGTAGCAGTGTGCCTCAGGCAGAACCCGCTGCTATTCTAGATAGAAGGGTCATTTACAGGCATGGAGCCCCCATAACCCAGGTGCTAGTGAAATGGTCTCATCTTCATAACGACCACAACACATGGGAATATCTCCCTGATTTGCTCACACAGTTCCCTAGGATAGCTAGTCTACTTTGTATTTCTTGAGGATAAGAAATGTTTCATGGGGTGGGTAAACTGTCATGTGCTTAACATACAACAATAACATATCCAGCATTTATCCCACTACGTGGGGTCAGCTACATGAATTCTAGACTTCTATGTAAGTTACGCCCCAACAAATAGTTTGTCTAGAATTCATATTTGGATCCGACTAGGTTTTACACTGACTGTCAGCTACCTAACACAACCCTCCTCCTTTATCTGGGCTTGGGACGGGATGTGAATAACATCCCCTAGCGGAGTAATGATGAAATGAAGTTTCAACACCATCTTCATATGGAGAAGTTTCATGAGATGGTGGTGAATGAAGATAATTGATATAGTTGTGTTCCATCACTTAGTTGACATGGTGAAACCAACAAGTATAATATGGAAACACAACAGTGTCATGTGCCTAACATGTGCTTACTAAATAAAGAGAGGCGGGAAGGTAGTAGTAGCCGTAGCACATGGTAGTTGGTAGTTGTATAGAATTTTGGCAAGAACTATTCAAATTGTCCACTTGATTGTCCACTTGGCTGGTGAGATCAGTATAAATACAAATTGATCTCACTCGAAGAAGACATAAATGAATTGAATCTTGAATTTTTCCTCTAAATTCTCTCTCTCTCTCTCTTCTTCTTCTTCTCTCTTTCTCCGATCAAGACTCTCCTACACAATTCTCCATAATTCCTTGCAAAATTTTTGAGGTATACTCATCAGATCCATTGGACCTGACATGTGTATACATGGGTCGTGTGTTTTGACTTCTATTTGTCCTCTATAATGGAATTCTTAGAAAATGTCAATTGATACTAGCTAGTCAGTAGCGACGAGAATGTTGTACTTTAGAAAACATGCAATTCAAGTTCTTCCTAAATGGGTTCAGTTAAATGCTATGATTTTGTTTTCAGCAAACACAGTTTAATTAGCAGGTTTCCTGCTTGAAAATAAATGCAATGATAATCATGTTAGTTATTCATACAAAGAAAAATACAAAGGAAAGAGAAAACATACTAAAACTATATTCAGTAGCTAGATCATTCTAAGAGAAAAATGGACCTGTTTCCACTAGGAATGGGTTCCTTTGTGTAGAACTTTGTATCATCATGGTAACGAACCTCTGGGACACAACTTTTTTCCATTTCACTTGCCTAAACTTGCTCGTTGCCTTCGTGAATAAAGAAAAAGGAACCTCTGATTAAATCTGATGACATGAATAGGATACTTTGACAATGCATTTACAGAAGAAGGTACCAAAGATCTGAGCGCATGATTCAGAAGGAATTCAATTGGTTTGTCAAGTCAAAGAAATTGTAGATGTTCCTCCACCATAGACCATGCATGTTTCTTCATATCGACTAGCAGCAGCTGGCTGGTTGCACTTGCACAATGGCCTTCTGTGGTCACTAATTAAGGTCTCTAAAAGATTAAGCCCAATGGTATACTTCCAGGGCGAAGGGAGACATAGAACTAATGTTCCCTGAGAAGAATGTCCAATTCAACTAGCTGAACATGGAACAAAACGATTATCCTTCAGTTGCGCCACAGAGAGAGCCTGATTTCGTGCAACTGACTTCTTTCACATTTGCTCTAGAAATGTCACCAATAATCCCCACAAGAACATAATCCATCTCGAAAAGAATGGAAACGATTAACATCTCTCACAATTATCATTCTGTTAGTGATTTTTGAGATAAGCTTCACAGCAGAGTGACAATCTCCACACATCCTTAGGTTCTTAATGACATGAACTGGTGCTTCTGCAGGTGTTTTCATGAGGCCATATGCTATTGCCAGCTTTTCACTATGATAACTAAGATAATGCTCCTTTTGTTCCTCCTCCACGTCATGCAGTACAATAGCAAGATCTGGCACATAGCCCAAGGGCTTTATCTCGGCCAGCAGTTCCCTTACCTTCTCATAAATCTGACTAAATTCAGGGTGTTTATTATCATCTGAGACGAATATATGAGTATGATTTCTTATCTCTATCCAACTAGCACCAGGTTCTTTTTTTATAATCCTTTCTCGCATTAGCTTGCGAATCCTGGCGACTCCATCCCACCTCTTGGCCCTGGCATGCATGTTAGACAACAAACTATAAGTTCCCACATCGTTAGGGTCCATATTCAACACAATTTCTGCAACTTCCTTCCCTAATTGATAATTCCTATGGATATGACAAGCACTCAGCAAAGTACGCCAGGCAACAACATCCCATTTGACTGGTGTAGACCGCATGAAATTTTCAGCTTGTGCAAGTAAACCAGCTTTTCCTAGAAGCCCAAGAATACAGGTGTAGTGCTCCAATCCAGCTTCAATCCCAAGTTGATTCATTAATTGGTTCAAATAGTAGAAGCCTTCTCTTACCCAACCCAAGTGTCCGCAAGCAGAAAGAACTCCAACAAAGGTAACATAGTTAGGAGGCTCCTCAGCAGCTAGCATGTCTTGGAACACAATCAAAGCTTCCTTACCAAGCCCATGATGCGAGTATCCACATATCATTGCATTCCAAGTAACAAAATCTCGATATACCATATCATCAAACACTTTACTCGCAGCTTCAATGTTCCCACCTTTTGCATACATGTTGATGAGAGCATTTCCCACAATAACATGATGCCTGAATCCAACCTTCTGAATACGTGCATGAACTGAATTTCCATGTCCAAGTGCAGATAAACCAGCACATGAGTTCAGCAATACAGCAAAGGTATATTCATTTGGTATTATACCCTCAAGTTCCATGTCAAAGAAGAGTTTCAGTGCTTCCTCAAACCACCCATTTTGTAGGTGAGAGGCCAATATTGCTGTCCATGCGACTACATTTTTCTTTTGTAGCCCATCAAATACATTCCTTGCCATTGCTATGTTGCCACATTTCCCATACATGTCTATAATTGCACTACCGATAAACTCATCAAACTCAATATCTGTCTTCAACAAGCGGTTGTGAACTTGCAAACCCAGTTTCAAATCTTTCAGACCAGTGCAAAGGCCAAAAACAGTAACATAAGTAACAGTATCCCATGTCACACACCCGCCTACCATCCTACCAAGAACTTCAAATGCTTCATTCAAGTACCCATGTTCCATAAGTCCTTTAATAATAGAATTATATGTAAAAACATCTGATTCGGGCACTGAATTTAAAACACTCATGGCCCCTTCCAAGTCTGAACACATCGAATACAAGCACGTAAGTGCATTCTTGACATACTGATGCAACACCAGTCCAGTTTTCAACACATACGCATGGCCCTGTCGGCCCTCTACAAAAGACCCACTGTCAGAACAAGAAGAAAGGACTGTTGCCAGTACATACTCATTTGGGCGCAAATCATCTGCCAGTGGCATGGCCTTGAACAACCACAGAACCTCCACAGGAAACCCGTTATGCAAATATCCAGCCATCAAACTACTCCATGAAACCACATTCCGTTCGTGCATTCTATCAAACAGTTGGCGAGCAGTTACAACATGGCCACATTTTGAGTAGAGATTTATCAATGAATTCGTGGAGATCACATGGTCTGGAGTGGCTTGTTTAGTTACGATCAACTGGGCATGAATTATTCTACCCAAGTTCAATTTTTTAGTATCAGCAAAGAGTTTTAAGAACTTAACAGTATCTTCAAGCGAAGAGCGTATGCAATGGCTTGGTTTGAGTAGGAAGTTGGGCATTTGCTAAGTTACCTACATTCGCATGCCAAATGGACGGAATCGTTGAGGAATCAAAGCAAAAGAATCAAGTGATTTCAAACAGCAAGGCAAAGTTCGTGGCGACTGCCATTGGAGGATCTCTTACGGGATTTTTGAATTGAATCCTCCCTCGTTGTTCGGAGGGGGAAGGCTGATAACCAGGGGCAGATCCAGGAATTTAGGTTGGGGGGGCTGAAATTTTAAAAACTTAATATAATAAAATTCTTATGTAACCAAAAAATCAGTACAACAAATTTTCATTAAACTTGTGCTCGACGAGGTTTTGAAACAAAAAATTCATCTAGATTGATGTAAATTTCAGGAGATAAACTTGAAGGAATTGATGTAAATTCACTAGATTAATTTTGCACACTATGAATTGAAGTACTTTCACTGGTATGATGATCTCTCTTTCTGAAAAAAGATAACAATGTTTTTTCTTTCTTTGAAGAAGATTGTTGTTCCATTCTAAATTCTAAAATACACAAATAAAATAGCACAATTCAATAATCGAACAATTAAAATATTTAACTCAAGATTTGAGGCAAATGCAAGGCCATTACAACAACTCTATTTCTAGAGTTCAAACAAGAGAAGGCAAAAGTATGGTCGATTCAAATATCCAATCACAGATTCACAATAACAAATTCCAGGCTTCCAACCACGACAATTCCTAACTAAATGCAGTAGTCAAATAGGCAAGCAGACACAAAGTTAGAAAAATCACTTACTTAAAACTTGCTGAAAAAAGGCAGAGACTTCAACAACAAATCAACCATAAACAGGTAAAAAAAATATGGCCGAAAAACAGAAAAACTATCTAGATTTAGCTGTCAATCGAGAGAATCAAAGAAGAGAAAACATTCCAGTAATACAGATCCCTGCTCGAATGAAGCAGATCTGGAGACTGGAAGTTTGGGGGGTAAAACGAAAATCTGAATCAGAGGCAGCGAGCGTGGGGTCGAGGGCGACTGGCCGAGCGAGCGTGGGGGCGAGGGCGAGCGAGAGCAAGAGAGAGGCAGTCAGGCAGAGAGCGAGGGGCCGAGGGCGAGCGAGAGCGAGAGGGGTCGAGCGAGAGAAGGAGAAAGGCAACGAGGGCCGGAGGGCGAGCGAGAGCGAGAGGCAGCGAGGGCGAGCGAGAGCAAGAGAGAGGCAGAGAGCGAGCGCGAGTGCGAGTGGACGAGCAAAAGAGAGGAGGCAGAGAGCGAGAGGCGGCGAGGGTGAGCGAGAGCGAGGTCGAGAGAGGAAGGAGAAGGGTTTGCAGGTGGGCTGGGCTGGGCTGGGCTGAAAAAATTTGAGTTGGGGTGAGCCTATTACTAAATATTTTTAAATCTTCCTTTATAATTTAAATTTTGTTATGGGCTATTCTGGGCAAGCCGCTCACATATAGGTCCCTGCTGATAACTGTTCCAATTTTAAATAATTCATAATGGGCCTAGAGAGGTCTAGTCAGCATAGGTCGGACCAAATCTAGAAGTAATGGACCGGATTTCACAAATTGGATCCAATCGAGGCTTAAGTTACATGATGAAAATGTTAAACGACGCAATATAAAATAGAAATAAAAAAACAAAAAATAGAAATGTGAAAAAAATGTATAAATAAAAGAAATATAACAGATTTTTTATAAATATAATTTTTAATATAAAATATTATAAATATAATTATTCAATTTAAAAATAAACATAAATTACATAATACATTTAAAAAAATACAAACATAAGTTTTATAAGTATTACATACATTCGCACATATTAACAATCAATATTCTATAAATATTACATACATTCACATAGTAATATTACATACATAATTATAAGTATTACATGCTATATATTATATACATAGTATTGATTCACATAATATATTATATAGTCATATGCGATACATTCATTGATTCACATGATATATATACATACATAATACAATATAAAACTGAAAGAAATATATACAAAGATAGAAGCTGGATGGTTGTCGTTGGTCATTGGTCGTCAATTGTTGATCAAAAAGCCAACTCAGACAAACTTTTGTTGTGTTCGTGAATCAACGACAACACTAAGCAATTGGAGTTGTAAATCAATTCGTGTTGCATGGAAACGATGGCACTGAAGACAAAAACGTCGAATTGTGTTTGTGAATCAACAACGGCTTAGCTTAATTTGTGTTTAAGAATTGATGGCACTACCAAGTAATTAGAATTGTGAATCAACGGCAACACTGAGAACTAAAACATCAATGTGTGTTTGTAAATCGATAATAGCTTAACCCAATATGTGTTTAATAGGTTTTAAATCTTATGGCGCACACCCAATAAGGGTGAAAATTACAAAAACTAACCACCGTACTCATACAAAATTCGTTTTTAACCACTTTTAAAAAAAAAACATTTTTAACATTTCAAACAAACTAATTACATGATATGCACACTTTATCAGATTCGACCATCATTTTATTTAAAAAATAAAAAAATAACTAAATACCAAAATATCCTCACACACGTTAAACCCACAACATTATGCAAATACTAAAATACCCTCACCCAACCTCATTACCCATTTCACCTACCTGGTTATCTTTCTCACTAGCGCTGCATGACCGTTGCCGTGACAACCACCTGACCACGGCCATGATAGCCACTATTACCGCCGTCGTGACCGCCACTGTTACCACCGACGTCGATCTCATCATCGTTGAACAAGGTTAGAGTTTTTTTGCGTGATTTTAGTGAGGAAAAAATTTGCTGGAAATGGTCGCCGACGACGAAGCCTTCGTCGATAACGGTAGAGACCCGACAAAGCCTTATCGTCGGGCTTCATCGCGAACCAAGCCCAATGGTGCAACTTCGTTCTAGATGAAGTCGGGTTTCCACCGTGCCTAATGTCGAGAAGCCCCCGACCGTATGCCCCCTCATCGCCTAATGGTCAGGGGAGCCCAATAGGGCCTCGTCACAGATGATTTTCGTCTGCAATGATGGGGCTTCGTTGCAAGCTTTGTCTGCAATGAGGCTCAATCAGGCTCCCTGACTGTTGGGCTGCGACCAATCCCGATTGTCGCAGCCTGATCAGGCTTCGTCGGGTTGTGATAATCAGACTTCGTCGGGCTGTGACGGTTGGGTTTCGTCTGCTTGTACTTGTGTTTGTTTTTTCCATGGTCACTGGCTAAGATAATTATTGTTTTTGTATTTTATTTATTTATTTTTCTTACTGATGGCTAAACAACAAACTAGGAAATTTACTTATGTTCATGCTCACTAGATATTACCACTGGGAATACGAGTTACTACTCACTGTGGGATCAAACACCTTGAGACAATGCGTAGTGCTTTAAACCGTTACAAGTTATTGAATGGATTCCTGCAGGGCCCATTATGACATTTTTTGAAGATACATATGTCCCTCTATTTGACTGCACCATAATTAATATATCATGTTCTACTTAGAGAGGTGACATTTTTGGGTGCCCGCCATGAGGAGATGTGATTTAAGATTTGCGACACGCCGTACAGGTACGGGAGGCAGAAGTTTGTACTTATTAGGGGACTCCAATTTGGGACTATTGATAGAGAAAGTTTTGAAGCAAAGCCTGTTGAGTCGGACAATTTATGTGCGCGACAATTTCCACAGCATAAGAAATGGGTGATTGGAGACGACATTGAATTACTAATTAATACCAGAGAGGACATGGTTTCAGATGATGTCCTGAAATTGATTTATATTACTGTGGTCGACATGTTTTTGTTGGGCAAGGATGAGCGCAGACATGTGGATGATTTCTTGTGGACTATTGCCGAGGATTTACATGCATTTGAGGGGTTCCCTTGGGGTACGTATATTTACAATAAAAGTCAACATTACATTCGGCTGCTCACGAAATAAAGGAAACTGACTGATGAATATGGGAAGAAAATCAACCTTTATGATTTTGTGTGGGCGTTTCAGGTACAATCACTAATATATTACTCTCTCCTTATTGTATTACATTACATTATTGTATATGATTTATCTATAGTAACTAAACGTTCGTTTTTTTTTTTTTTTTTTTTTTGGCTCTCTACAGTGGTGGTTGATCGAAACGTTCCCATGGGTTCATAATAAATGACCCGTTAGACTGTTCAACGCAAACATTTCAAGATGTAGAAAATGGTTATAGAAAAAAAGACCACACATAAAAATTTACGACGACTGCCTCAAGAAGGAAGTAAGTGTGCAACCTACCCTAAATTTTATTTATTTATTTAAATCATATCTATCTAAATATACAAATTTGTAGGCATGAAGATCGAGTCCGACGCTCGAGCCCACTGATACTGAGTGGGAAATGAATTTTTGGAGTTCCTTTAATCCTTAGCACTCGGTTGGGGTCGACGTTTATAAATTTGGGGGCAGATGGGGTGACTAGGAGAATGAGGAAGGCGAATTTGAGGAGAAAGCGAGTAGGATACATGTAGATGGGGAGGGAGGAGAGGAGAATGAGGAGAATGATGAAATACTCCCTGACAGTCTGCACTACGAAAAAATATAAGGCTGCGGTATGATTATTATTATTATAAAAAATATTATAATAATAATAAAAAATATAAGGATATATATAATTTTTTTTAGTTGCCTTTTGTAAATCATTAAGATGCTGAAACTAAGGCTAAAGATGTTGCGAATAATGGATGGGAAAATGAGTCAGATGAGGACACAATTGTTGCGACTAAAGAGGGGGCAGGCAGCACTGTGTGCTCATCTACGCATCCCACCTATTTTTCCAGATCATAGTGATCATGCTTATGAATAATACCGGGGTGATGATCAAGTAGATCCTAATCATCACGATGAGGAGCATGCATCTACATCTGGAGTAAGTTTCAAAATTTACTTTTATACGTTTTACATCATTTTGAAATACCATTTTATAATAGTTAGTTTGTGTTCAGTTGTAGGAGAAGGAAGTGGTTAAAGTCGACAGACGACCTATGCGAGATAGATTGTCATCGCAGTTTCATCGGCTACCCTTCACTGATCCAACCAAACATAAAAAGAGAAAAAATGATGTCGCGATGGAGGCGTTGAACGTGAACCCAGGGCCGCTGGTACTAGACCCAATGCCGCCAGACGTGGAGACAGTGCCTCATGAGAGCTACATATAGTTCATAGACTCCAACGAAAATATTAGCTAAGTAACTAGTACATTTTTCTATTTACATTAATAATATATTCTTACCCTTATTTATTCCTATTTTTTTGTTATTATAGTCTTCACACCAGTTTCCCTCTCAACCTAACACTGGCTGACCTCCAAGACATAGAGAATGAGGCCACATAGCTGGAGAGTCATCATATCGATAATTACATATTTTGCTTTATTTATCCAATGATTCAAAACCAATTTGTAAAAATTATTTAGAAGATTTTTTTAAATCTTAAAATTTTTTTTTGTTAATCTCCAACTAATATAGAAAATCATAGATCATTTGGTTTTCATTTTAACAAAGTATTTGAAATTGATTTTTGTTTCCAAATTATATATTTTGATTTAGAGTATAAAATCATTTGATATTTTTCATCATAAAAACTAAATACAAGAGTAAAACATTAGTGTTTGAGAATCGATAGCGACACCAAGCAATTATATTTGTGAATCGACGGTGACACTGTGCACCAAACAATCGAGGATAAAGGAAAACAATGATAAGGGGAACAACCATATCACTTCCCATGTGTTCTCTATCTTAACCTATCTCTCATGCACTCAAAAACTCTAATTTCTACCTACACTGCCTTTATAACACCCCGAATGTGTTATTCATCACCCAAAAATAGAGAAAACATATATTTTATTCTACAACAAAAACAACAATTAATAGAAACAATTAATTCCCCCATCTTCTGTCTACTTAACCACGAACAATTTTACTTGAATTGAATTTACTTCTCAAAACTCTAGTAGATTGTTAGGCTAATTCGCAATCGTATGAATCGCTCAAGTAATATAATTAATGAGTAAGAGTATCGATCCTATGAAGATTGGATTAAATACCAAAATTTAATTAACTTTAATATTATTTAGACTATAAAAAGAAGTTGAATTTGAATAAATTAAACTAATAAGAACTAAAATTAAATGCAAATTTAAAAATAACTCAACTTAGATAAAATGGAGGCAACTAGGGTGTTTCGAATCCATTTATTAATCCGTCTTAATTTTTAATCAATTGGGTTTCTATCGATTCGATGGGGTAAATATCTAAATTGACTAGTTTCTTTCCAAAGATTTACTAACTTAATTAAATCTCAATTTGTTAACAATCAACATATTTCCTAATAGTTATAACAAATCGAAATTCATTGTTAAGTTCCAATTCATTATCTCTCATAAGATTCAAGTATCAAATCCCTTATCAATTATATATCTTATAAAATTTATTACTTCAACCTATTATGAAAATCACCTCTCGATCTCAAATCATAATACAAAATCAATTAAATGATGGTTAAATCACTCAACGCATTAAGAACAAGTAATAAATAATTGAAATCACGATAAAAAATCCAATCAAAAAAAATTAATAATTCATAACAAGTTTCATCTTAAATCCTAATTAAATAAAATTAATGAAATTTATAAAAATAAAAACAAAAATTGAAAAGAAAATTGAAGCTCCCTGCGCCGCTGCAATTGCGCAAGCGACATTCATGTGTTTGCCATTCTCTTTTCCTATCTGTTAATTGCCTATTCCTTCACATGCGCCCACGCCTTGCTTCCAATGTCCGCCCAGCCTCTCTCTCCTCAATTCCATCCCCCCCTAACCTTCATATATTATATATATATATATATATATATATGTATGGAACCCTACTTCTCCATCTTCACGCCACTTTATAATATAAATAATATAATATATAATATATATACATAATATAATATATAATCTATGATATAATAAAATATATTATTTAATATATTATTAATTATATTATAATATTAATTTATTATTTTTATTTTTATTTTTAACTCAAACCCCTAATATTCTTGTAAAATAACAAAAATTACTATAAATTAAATATATATAAAGAAAACTTAAAACACTAGACAGTTTTAAGTAAAATACATATAAAATATTAAAAATACTACTTAATTATGATCAATAAATATATAAATAAATTACCACGTCATAGGTGCCCTTAATTAAAGACTATTTTAGTTAAATTAAAAGTAATAGCTAATCAAAAGCATAGGATTGAATTTCAAAATTCTACTTAAAACCTCCTAACGTAGTAATCGAATTTTTCACTTTAATATATACCCCTTTAATTATAATAAAATTATATTTTATCATTATATATATATGAATACATATAAATATACTAATAATATATAAATGTAATAATACATTATTATTTATATATATTATTTCCTACTTCATCAAAGCTTTGGCCACGTTAAATATGTATGTATATTTTTTCCTCATTGTTAATTTTGACTTTTTCATTTTTATATACCATCATTTCACAAGGTCTTGAGTAACAAAATTAATTACACCTTCAATCATACAAAATAATAATCCAAAGTAAAACATCCATGGCATTTGCTCGGTCACCTTCTCTTTCTCTTTCGAAGATTTGAATTCATCTAAGCATTTTTTAATGCGAGAGGTAAACAGCATGAATATTTAGTAAGGATTTAAAAAATATTTTCATACAGGTTATAACTAGAGGCGAATCAAAGAATAGGTGTATAGTGGACTAGGTGGGATGGGCAAAGGGTTGGGTAGGGTGGCCATGCAGTGCATATATATATATATATTGATGTCTGGAAAGGTTGGTACGGACTGAAATCCAATCCAACTTTTTCCTAGATCTGTCTCTGCTTATAACATAAAAATGAGTTAAATAATTTGATATATTGGTTACTAGAGATTGTTAACCTACTTTAAACTTTTACCATATGACCAACTTGCAAGATTGCTCCAAGATGCATTCAATATTCATCTATAATAAAAACATATCACATTTAATAAAAATGATAAGAAATATTCAAGGTGTAACAATTTTGCTTGGCCTCTAACCCCACCACAAAACCATTGGCATGTGCTTTATTCGTCTCAACTACTTTTGCAAAACCTATATTTTTTATATCCAAATCAAAAAAATAAAACATTTCATTGGGTTTTATTTAATTTGGAATCAAGATCAAACCTTTTAATGGGTTGTTTCTAGTTTCATCGTCGAAAACCCATGTTCCAACCAACCATATCTCTTTTTTTTTTTTTAATTTTTATTTAGTAGTTTGTTTTAATTTAATTTAATTAGTAGTTTAATTACCATAATTTAAGATAATCAATATTTAATTAATTTAATTAGAACTAAATCACAATAACCTCTAAAATTATTTCCAAACCATGGAAGATATTTGCGCAAATAACCAAATCATTTGGGGTCTGGATGCAATTTACCCATCTTTGATATGTCAGTTGTTTCTTCAATTTGCCACATAAATTTTACTTTTTAAAAAAAAAAAATTACCTATGAATTAAGTCATTTTAAAAGTTTAGAGATAGACAAACAATAGGAGTTTTATGTATTTACTTCAATTATTATAATTATTGAGCTTTTTGATTCTTGACATCATTTAAAATTTACAGAAAAAAAAATTAAGTGTATGAACTAAATTTGACCAAAATGGAGAAGTTTTTAAAGGTCGAATTGACTTTTTTTTTCAAAATATTTAATTAAATAAATTTTATACATATTGAAAATTTAAATCTTTTGATAAATTATACTCAACATTCATAGATTTAAAATAAATATATACCATGCCTTCACTTTTCAAAAATAACCCTGATTATTTTTTTTATTCAAAAGTTATATTACATTATCCCCAAAGGTTAGATTTATATTATATTTATCTTCGAAATTTTACAAAATTATATGAGTTTTTATCAATGTTTTGACTCAAGAGAGTTCAGCATATTTTTAATATGTGAAAGATTACTACTATAATTTTTCAAAATTTTAAAAGTGCACAATGTAATTTATCCTAAAATTTTCAATTTTTTTGAACATATTGGAAATTAAGACTAGGCTCAATCTTGGACCTAATCTTATTCATAGTAGGAAGATTCATTTTTCACTTTATTTGCTATTTAAGAAAATAAATTACACTAAACATTTCTAAAACTTAGCTAAAAGAGACAGATATTATAGATATTTGAAATATCGGAGCAGTTTGTATTGATTTTATAATTTTAGTTACACTTTCTCCATTATAGTTGTTAAAATTATTAATATTATAAAAATACCATCACATTTTCTATTATTATTTATTTATTCTCTCTACTTTGTTTAATGAACTAGTCA
Organism: Diospyros lotus; assembly: GCF_014633365.1. Taxonomy (NCBI): domain Eukaryota; kingdom Viridiplantae; phylum Streptophyta; class Magnoliopsida; order Ericales; family Ebenaceae; genus Diospyros; species Diospyros lotus. Next base: position 5,807,129 of record NC_068349.1, on the reverse strand, counting down.
AAATTTAGCAATTTGTCATTTATTTCTCTCGTTCTTTGGTTAGGCCATAGTTTACCAAACTAGGGAGAGAGAGAGAGAATCAGAGTTGGATTTTAACTAATTCTCCATACAAGGAGAAGAAAGAAACAAGGAGAAAAAATATAAAGGTATTTTTGTTGTATTAAACTTTTTAGTATATGGAAAATAACTGTAATAAAAAAAAGTATAATTAGAATTGTAAAAAATCAGAAAAAGTCACTATTATCTCTCAAATAATAGTGATGTCTCTGTATTTTTGCTAAACCTCAAGAGAACTGAGCATGATTTACCCTTCTTTTACTAGCAACACAACTCCTCCACTCATCCCCAAGTTTACTAAGCTAGAACTAATCAACATAAAATGAAAATAGAAGCAACAAAAAATATTAGGTAGAAAATTTATTCTCACCCTATCTTTATAAAATTGGAGTCTCGTGTATTTGTCCTTTTTTGTTTTAAAAAAATCACAACAAACACTAGGAATTCAAACTCAAACATCTACATAACAAAATATACCTACAATAGCAGAAACAATAGCAAGTATTAATTTTACAAGGTGGATATCTAGAAATCACCATTTAAATTTTTTCTTTTCATGTTTTATGTGATGCTGAATATTAGAGAGTTAAATGTTATTCCGCCATTTTTTTTTTTGGTAATCCAAGTGTTTAAGTTTCGCCTAAATAATCTTGGGAAGAGCAGTTTCTTCCCCTAGTTCGTCTTTAGGTAAATCTGGATACGGTCACAGTCTATACATACTCGAAGTGGACTTTCGAAAAACGGCTACGTTTCTCGTGGACTCCACTTTTACGTCATGCAGACGAGACCCCTGGAGGGGCAACTGGGCATATCATGACCCTGTCTTCACATGGACAACTTGTCTTCTAGTCTTGCTACTGTCTTCTAAGACTCCATAAGAATTTGAACCTCTAATGTTCCTACTTTTCTTCTTATGCTTTACTATTGTGCCATGCCCGTGGGGGCGTTATTCCGCCATTTTTACTAGTGTAGAAGAGTGATTATGAAAGATCTGACTGGCAATTACTACTGTAGAAGAGTGATTATGAAAGATCAGGCTGGCAATACAATGCTTATGTTTTGCAATTGGAAAACACGGCTAAAAAGGAGAAAAAATTGATATGCACCATAATTTATCACACTAAACATTGTTTTGGTTGATTAGCTGACTACCACATCTAGAAAGCTCAAGTTGAGAGCAACCAAAGATTGAATATGAAACGAGCAAAAGAACATCTCAGTATCAAGGAAGCTAAAATGCCTCATAATTACATGCCAAAAATCACTGCATTCAGCTATTTTCAACATCCAGACCCACCTGCATTAAGTGAAGTCAGCTACAAAAATTTTAGCTTACTAATATTTTGTTACGCAGACTATTGACTGTTTATTGCAACGTTTCTCCTTTATTCAAGTTAGAGACCGGCCACGATAAGAAATAATACCTCTAAAAAGGGGATCAATCCAAATGGCAATTTCAGAAAGGGCTCCTGAAATTCAAATGGCAATTGCATGGCTGCATCAACAAGGGGACCAATCCAAGAAAGTGGGAAAGATTTGGATAAACACCTCACCCCAATTCCACATCAGCCCAAGGATAACACCAAACCAGAAAAGGAAAGAACCTAATGGATCAAGATATCCACCACCGCCGCCGCCACCACCCCCCTCAATGTCAATACCCCTCCCTGCTCTTTTGACACACTTTGGACTCTTAGATTGCCAAGGGGCCAGCCAAAGATCAATTAGTCAAAGTGAGTGGCGCCTCTTCATCAATGCCGCTTGCAATTTCAGGCATTAATCTGCACAAGAATAGAATGTGGACTGTGAGAGAATAAGACTTGGAATTTGCACAGGTCAATGAATCCATCATCCATGTGATTACGTTATAATATTAGTAGTTGTTTCTTTCCGAAAGGTGCTTCTTCAAGATAGAAGAAGAATATATCCTCCTCCACCCCCCCCCCCCCCCCCCCACACACACACAAATTTCTTTTATTATTTTGTTGTTGTTGTTGTTGTTATCATTGATGCAGGCTCTAAAATTCTCTCATCTAGCTCTAATCTTAGGAGTACGGACATTCCAGGGGAGACGTGGACTATCGATATGGATGATACTAGGTGTCAACTTGTTCCTAGCACAAGCAGTCATTGTCAAGCAAATCGTCCGGAAGCATTTTTCTTATCCAAACATCTTAAGGAACTTTTATTTTATCGGTTTTATTTGATTTTTTCACCTCCTTTTGGGATTAAACAATGCAATCCCAGTGCTTTCAACTTCAACTATAAATATGGGTTGATGAAAGCTCTAAGTCCACCATAGATAAGCCTTAGGGGAACACAAATCTTTAGTGCAAGTTCATTTGGTTGGCTTTCGACATTCCTTGTTTTTCTACCTGGTTCAATTAGCAGAAAGAAGCTGCATTTCTAGTGATTTCCTAATCTATTCTTCACATTGCTCTTGTTAAGTTTGGTAGAAGTCGTCAATCAGGTCGGGCTGCTTTTTTCCCTAAATGGACAGGATTAGAGATCTGGCATCAAGAAAGGCTGCGGTGATCTTCACCAAGAGCTCATGTTTCATGAGCTATAGCATCGAGACTCTGTTTCATGAACTTGGTGCAAGTCCAGCCATTCATGAGCTTGACCGAGAGGCAAATGGAAGGGAAATGGAGTCAGCGCTACAAAGGTTGGGGTGTAAGCCCTCTGTTCCAGCAGTTTTCATTGGCGGAAATTTTGTAGGCTCTGCAAAAGATGTCATATCTCTTCATGTTGATGGCTCTCTGAAGCAAATGCTCATTGATGCCAAGGCTATCTGGTTCTAGCAGTTAGCAGTCCTAGAACCACCCCTTTGTGATGTTAGAGTCCATGCTATACTAACCAAGCTCTGGTACCATCTTATATGGTTGGTACATCAAGAGCTTTTCCTTTTTGCTTAGTAACTAAGTTCAGTCACTGGAGTGTATAAAAAGCCAGCCCATATGGATATGGCTAATAGAGTCCTATAAACCTCGAAAACTCAGCAGAGAAAGAAATTGTAGATTTTCTGCTGTTTTCTTGTGTATCTTTGTTGACTTTTTGTGTGTGCGGGTGTGCATTTTATGCTTATGCACTTAAAATCCGAAATTAACTTTGTGATCATATGTCTTGGCAGACAATGTCCCACTATTAAGAAGAAACTAGCTTCCAGACAAGCTACACTAAACAGAATAAAATTTACAGAATGCATCACTTTGAATCAGTAATCAGATACGGCTTGACAGGAAACTTATCCACAAGTCACAAGGGATTCCATTTACCACAAGTGATTGTTTGCCAATGTCAGCAAAACATATATATTGTACCTCCAAAAGATTGACAAATAATGTTAAATCAGTAGTTTTATTCACAAGTATATCAAACTTTTAGTCATAAATCACTAAGCAATAAGCGTGTCTTATAACAGAATCTTGTTGCCACGCCTACCTTGTCTCCACTAGCATTCAATCTCCCAAATCAAAGATCAATATCATCACAAATCAGGTTCATTTGGCATCTGGGAAGACTTTATTAAGCCTGTTGATTGATGCCACAAGAAATGAAAGGATAAAAAGGAAATGCTGGGAACTTATTTAGGCCACTTTGAATTCCTTCATATCTAAAAAGCGTAGTACTGTTACCTTGTGATGCTGTTAAGCAACTTTCCACAAGCCAACGATGAGGAAATTGTTGAATATAGTGAAGCATCAACTCAAAAAGGTTGTCGTTTTGAACCAAGGATGGAAGGCCAGATGGCAATCACACATTAGCTGCTCCAAAACGCTGCCGTTTTGGAGCCCGTGTGCTTGGATGACCAAAATGGAAAACTCTCTTGCCGTTCTGTTATTGGCACGTTTAATTCTCCCATGACATTTTATCATTTTGCCTACTGTTGTGGATGCTATTGATCTGATCTCCAGCGCCTATTTCCACCGTTGCTTTGCCTCATACCCTACCTATTTAAATCCCACTATTCCTTGGGATTCGGTGAAGAAAAGAAAGAAGTTGGGTTGTTTTTAGGGTTTTCTCTCGTTTTTCTCTGTACATATTCTTCTTCATTTTTCTCTGATTCTTTAGATACACTTTCTAATTTGTTTGTGATCTTTGGGTGTTTTTGTTAGAGGACCAGTGAGTGTACAATGCGGGTGTGAGCTTTGTATAGTGAGAGTATAAACATTTTTCTAATTGGTGCACTAGGCTCTTCTCGTTGGAACTCAACATGAATGTAGCTCTATTTTTTAGGGTGAATCACAGTAAAATCTTGCTGTGTTCTTTTTCATTTTACACCACAATAAAATCTTGCTGTGTTCTTTTTTATTTTACTTACTATTTTTATGTATGTGTATATTTGTACTTTCAGCCTTCGAATATTTATTTCAAATTCGTTTGGGTCTACGCGTTAAGAGGTGCCCGAGGCTATTGCTCGTCCCAACAGAAATATTCTGGAAATTCTCCCAAAGACATACCACATACGTGACCAGTAGTAATGTACAGAGACAAATATATAAATGTATGAATTAAGAACATATAAGCAGGCATAAATTTGATAATTTTCCTTATTATCATGACCGTCGATGCATATCGAGTGAAAATCCATTGCGTATCCTTTAAAGTCAGAAGTTCCTAGATCACATGGCACATTTCCGTGAACTCATTCAAAGAAGGAATGGCTGTTTCATTATTTGCCCAACAAGAATAGCAGTCTTCATTATGTGCATGAAAGGAATTTGCCTGCTCATCCACGTGTGACCACTTTATGGTCCGGGAGCTCTATGTACAAACAGAGACTTACATGCTTACTGGAGAGAAGGAATAACGCAAGTTGGTGGGCGCAAGACAAAGAATCACAGCCACCGAAAGCTATCTCATTCGTATCTCTCTAGCAGAGAATATTAAGAATATGATTTGAGAATCTTGGGTATAAGAATTTTACACCTTTGAAGCATTTCTGCTAATGATGTGCAGTCGTGAATCTGAGAAAGATGAACACTTGGTAATTAGCCTGAACACGGCTGTCACAAACCAATTCAATCAAACAGTTGATCATGTTTACAATTAATCCTCTAGTATAGTAATAAAAGATACATGTACAAAATGGTTCTGGTCACTCCATCATGCTGCTGATTCAAAAGTTGTGCAGAAATTATCTTCCAACTTGTTCAGTGTGTGAATCGCAGACATACCTATCGTTAAAAGTAACTTTATTAATTCAGCATCTAAGTAAAAGCACACCATCTTTTGAATGTTCTTGTTGGGGAAAGGAGTCACCCTGTTGGTTTTATAAATAGAGTAGCACGAAACTTGAGTAAAGCAACCTTTAGCTTCAAACTCATTTCTCTCTTCCCCACTTCTCTTTTTCCTTATTTCCGTCTCGTATCGGAACTCCCACCACTGGATTCCAATCGAAATTGGATTGAATCCAGTGGGTGGTGACATCTCAAAGTAATTTTAATCAGACTCAAGGACTCCTCTAGCCAAATTTTAAGTATTCCATTGGTTCTGTTGTACTTGTATATCAAAGTAGTTCTCTTACCTTCTTGAGTTTGGAAGTTGAGATGGACAAGGTGACAAGATTGGCCTCCGAGAATGGGGTGATGATTTTCAGTAAGAGCACTTGCTGCTTGTGTTATGCTGTCAATATTCTATTTCAGGAACTTTCTGTGACTCCTGTTGTTCATGAGATTGATCAGGACCCTGAAGGAAGGGAAATTGAGAGGGCTCTCTTGAGGATGGGGTGTAATGCTCCTGTGCCAGCAGTGTTCATAGGAGGCAAGTTGGTAGGTTCCACCAATGAAGTCATGTCTCTCCACCTAAGCGGCTCCCTTATTCCACTGCTGAAGCCCTATCAGGCTCAGTCTTAATTCTACTGCTCTCATGAAATAGTACAAGAATAAGCTTGGCCAACACTATGGCTCTTTAATCAGTAGTCTATGTAGCTATTTTATGTATTGAATGCCAGGTAGCTTTCCATTAGCTTAAGTTTGTAGCTGCTTTGCCTAGCAAAGAAAGAGGAAAGGAAGTAGCCTAGCTATTTACTTTCCTTGATGAAGTTAACTCTATGTATTAATTGTCTCCTCTATTTGGTATTGATGAAAGTCAGTTGCAGTTATTCAGTTATTAACTTGTCATCCTGGGAAAAATGGGCAAAATGAAACAACACCCAAGAAAACTGAGGATGATATGTTGAAATTATCATCTGTAATCTCCTTCCCCCTCTCTGCTGCCCCCCTCTTTCCCTCTCAGACACACACAACCACCACTGTGGCATTGAGGGGACAAACCTGTCAGATTGTCTGTTCAGATATATTGCAGAAATATTATTAATATTCTATCACAAGGATAACAATCAACAAATCCGTATCGTATGAATGATTCTAACATAATTCTTTTCCATCCTTGTCATCCTTACATTTATACATGAGTAGTTTATCAATTTTGCCAGCATTTACATATTCAGGCTAACAAAGCTCGAAATCCTACAAGCAGGAAAAACAGAAGCAATTTTGAACTTATTAACATGTAAAGATGATGATATATAGAAGTTTATTTTCAAAGTCAAGGGTGAGAGAAATCTCTAGTCCTGAAACAGTTTTTTCAATTTTCAGGAGGAGGGTGCTTTTCTACCTGTGACAAAGATAATAAAGTACATGAGAAAAGTGATTTCCATCAATTAAATTATGCCAGGATGGAATGTAGTTGAAGCCTTTCCATCTGACAATATTTCTGTCCCTCCATTGTGCAAAAAGTTAAAACCGAAATGCTCCACTTCCCTAGCATGAGGTCGAACTGATTCTTCAACTTTATCTTAGAAAAAGGAACGGGATCAAATTCATTAACTTTTTCATCTTATTATATCTTACCGACTCAACCTCCCCCACCCCCCACCCGGCCTCCTCTTTTGGTTTTCTGGAAGAGTATTGGTTAACTATGAACCAACCCAGATCTTTATCCTTGAAGTTAAAATAGCTTTTCTTTCATTAGTCTTCTACCCTCTATGCTTTTTATCCTTTATATATATATATATATACCCCTCTCAGTATTAAGTGATAGAAAGTTATTATCCGAAGAGTTAAAGATGGACATCCAATTCTACCACTTTGCTTTTTTTTTTTCCCCCTTTAACTTCTCTCTTTTCTCTTTTTCCTCTTCTTTCTCTGTCAATTTATACAATCTGTCAAACTTTGACCTGTAATGGAGAAAAAGCTAAGTTGCAAGTCATACCAAGAAAAAGTGAAACCACAAATATGTATTTAGTTGTTAAGATGATGCTATGCAAGCAGAAAACAAAAATTCTAGGACCTGAATTACAATGCAACTCGTTGGATTACAAGCAAATTCCTACTTTAAACAATCATTTTAGAAGTGTATCACTCCAAGTTAGCCGTGTAAAAAGTTCCAATTTCCCTGCCTTTTGAACGTTCTTTTAACTTCTTTCTCTCTCTCTCTCTCTCTCTCTCTCTTTCCTTTTCCTTCTCTATCAAATAATACAATCTGTCAAAACTTTGACCTCTAATGGAGACAAAGTCAAGTTGCAAGTCCTACCTAGAAAGACTGAAACCATAAAAGGACCGGTACAATTCATTAGCACAAACATAAAGCTGTTACATAACACAAGTCATAAGAAAATATGCTATATCTCATAAGAAAACAAAAATTACAGGAGCAGGATTATGATGCAACTCATATGATTACAAGCAAATTTACACTCTGAAAGATAATCCTAGAATTGAATATTGCTCCAAGTTAGCAATGTGTAAAAAGTTCTTATTTGCCTTTTTTCTAAATGTTCTTTTAGAAATTCATAAGTTAGTCTCTGGTTGATTTTAGAAAATTGAAATTGCACGTCATTAAGTGTATATCGAAAATGGAAGAGAGAGGAAAAACCTCATGGATCCCTAGAAACCATAAGAGTATATGTGTATAAATATGTTTCAAAAATCCCTCTTGATTTCCACTAAACTGGCATAAAAATCCCTAACAGGATGAAGCCAATAAGCAACCTGAGAATATTGACTGTTTATTAGAAGTCTAACTGCGAGCACCTAAATAAAAAATAACAAAACGTATATGTCAACTACGGAGCTTAAGGTGGCTGGAATCATACAGGAAACATAGGATGAATGAATATCTGCCGGTTTATGTGATCCTTGCGAGAATTCTCAGAGTTTACGAGTTGAGTTGAATTGATTTGCATGGCCTGAATCATTTTAGCTAGGAGTTCCCAAGTTGAATAGATTTGCGTGGCCTGGATCATAGTAGCTATCACATCCTTTCGTGGATGTATCTTTGCAAGTTGAAAGAAAACGATAGAGAAACCTAGAGAGATGAGCTGATTCCTCTATATCAAATGGAGACACATATGCATGTTACTTAAAGGAGGAAAAAGCAGAAATATGAGGAATGTTGCCGAGACAGGGAATCCAGAATCTGAATCCCCCTGCTGATTTGCTTTACCTGTCGGATCACTATCGATCTTTATTAGAATATCTTGGGAGAAGAAGAAGAAAAAAAAAAAAAAGGTCAAAAGTTACAATGACACTTGTTTCGCTATAATTTCAGGATTTAGTTCTGATTATCATTCATCTGACACGCAATAGCCCAATCTAGCATCTATTCATTTTTGGCATTTATACAAGCACATAGTTGATGATGCCCCCCTCAACTAGCAACTTTCGCCATATGGTTGAAGCATCATCGTATTCATCATGCCATCTACCCTGAAAACATAATCGCAACTCTGTTTCTATCTTCTTGATTTCACGAGATGGTGTGCCATACATATGAGGTGATTGAAGGTACATTTGTAAATTACATTTACAAAATTAATTATGTGTATAATAATAACATGATACCTGAGAAATAAAACAAGAAGAAAGAAGATTTATTAAAAATTATTGAATTTTTAAAAACATCATCATCAATAGTAATAGCGAACTATATAATAGCGTTTTTTTTTTTCTTCTAATTTTTCAATTATGAGAGAGAGAGAGATTGAGATTTAAAATGCAGGGATACAATGGTCATTACCTGGATTTTAAAGCCGGAAAAAATTGTTGTAATTTTTCGAAATGGGTGGGTGATTGTTGAATTTATTTAACCTTACCTAGAACGCGTAGGCTTCCGGTCAAACGTCCGTCCAAGCCCTGGCCAGTGGGCCACTGGCGCTGGTTGCTTTAAAGTTTCACAAGTACGAGCTCTCAGGGTAAAGTTCGGGTGCGGGCGGCTGCACATGCTACCAAACAGCCACAGGCACCGACACAAACTGAGCTCCGAAGGGTATTCAAGTCATTTAAAGAAGCGATCTCAAACAAGATCCAATTGGGACCGAATCGTAAGTTCGTAAGTAACCAGATCGCAGTTCAACGTGGCGTTACCTGCCAATTGGTATTCGGGGGTGGGGGCAATTTCAAGATGATTGTGAATTATTTTCTTTTTCGGAGTTTTAACGTAACAACTAAAGAAACAGAACAAAAAGAAAGAGGAAAGTAGAAAACGAGAGGGATCCATCGCCATCCGCATTCGCTACAGTCGACGAGCAGACAACTCACCGAGATCATATCTCAGTCCAAACCCTAGCATTGTGAATCGGTTATCTGAGCCTCTTATCGGATCTTCCATATCAATGGCATCTTGATCGGGTGAAGTACTCCGTCACTGTCTTTCTTCGCTTCTTTCTTGAATTTTCTCACTTGTTTGGTTGCTGAGACAACGGATGAGAAAGAAAAGAATGATGGCTATTGTGTTAAATCTCACCTCTGGTTTCGGCTGTGATGAATCTTATATATGATTTTTTATTTATTTCTTTCTTCCGGCTACGGTCTATTTCGTGCATCTCTGATCGCTTGATTGTTTGGGAAAGATCGTTCTAGATCTGATGCGATTTAGTTTAATTCGGGTGTCCTCCTTTCGAGTCATCACTTCGAGTTCATTGTTCTGATGCTTGACGTATATGTTCTTTGTTGTGTTGCAGACAGGTCTTAAACTCGTATTCTCGTCGAGGAGCTGTTGGATCATATGAAGTACTTAGTCGGTCCTGTAAGTGTTGATTCCAATGTGCAGTTGTTGCATCTTCTCCCAGGTGACGAATTCTTTGGCGGATTAAATAAGGTTAGATTCTCTGTGTATTCAGCATGAGGGTGTTTACAGTCCTTGTTTTAGTCTTCTACCTTTTCAATTTCTCTCTTGGGTTATCAATCTCAAGAAACCGGAAGAAAATAGTTTGCAATTTTTCTTGCTCATAAAAAAAAAAAAAAACAATGTACTAGCTATAAGTCTGCAATTTGCTTTTACCCCTTTTTCTCTCTTTTGTATATAACCAGTCGCTGTAAAGTAAATACCTGTTTAATATTACCCTTTTCTGATTCTTGGACAGGTGAATTGGGAAAGATTCAGTTCTTTAATTGCAAGTATTATCATACTACTAGATTGGGTTGGTGAAGGAGTGAGGCTATCATGGCTGAAGAAGATGTGCAAATTGAATTAAAATTCAGAATCTATGATGGAACAGATATGGCTCATGGCACCTATCCACTGTCCACTACTGTTGTTTCTCTTAAGCAACGGCTTATGGCTGATTGGCCTCAAGGTCATTGATTTTCCTACCTATTCTCTTTGTTTGGTGTATATTTTTATCTTGGACTATATGCTATATAAATTTAATATCAGCGCCCTGAACCATTCAAACTTTCCATGACTTTTGTTAAGATTAGGAGGTCTTTAGACAACTCAATCAATACTTTTGTTTGCCAATTCTCTCAACACTCCTCACCCGGAAATCAATTAACTACAGAAATATAAACTGTAAATACAAGAACAGAATTTAAATGAGATAGAAACAAAGAAAGAGACTACGAAACCACAAGAAGAGATAAGGATTTATCTTGGTTCGAACTGATCAAAATCAGTCCTACATCCAGCCGTTGTCCAAGAGCAATCCACAAGAATTCCAGTTGAGAATCAGTACACAAGAAACCCACAGAAACCCTCTGTTGATTGTTGTGTTTGCCTCGAGTACGTGCAACAGAAGATCAGTAAAATATTAGAGATGCATTGGCTGGAAGATTAGATCAATTAGGTTTAAAATACCAAGTGTAATATATTTAGTATTTCGGGGGCCTAATTGTAATATCCCAATAATAGTTAGTTATATTGGGGTGTCCGTCCTTTCTATAAATAAGAGGGCATGGGAGGCAGTCGAGAGGCAATCCAAGGAGAGAGTTTCTATTTCTTCTATGATCGAGTATTGATTTCGTTCTTGAGAAAGAAAGGTTGAGTGATTTGTATTTAGTCTTGTGTATTCTTGAAAGAATGAGTTGTGTGTACTCGGGGATATAGATGAGGGTTAGAAGCTGATGTACTGATCGATTTTATCTGAATAAAAGACTACTCTATGTGGGTGTTGGACTATTGGATGTTGGTTTGCTAAAAGGCATTTCGAATCAGGATAAATCTCGTCTCTTACTGCTTTGATTTATCTTTCTGTAATTTCATTTTTTCATTCTTTTTTGTTTGATTACTTAATTGGTTTCTAATTCCGTGAGTGTGTAAAAATTCGAGTGGGAGTTCTCTTTGATTTGGTCCTGGTTTGATAGTCCTAATATCAACACCCTCTCCTCTCTTCGTATCACATGAGCACACTGCCTTCAACTCGAGATTATAAAGAACTTCCTAAACTTCAAGTCTTTCTTCTCACAACAATTCTCATATTCAGAAAGAGAAGAAATCGAAGGATCAGAATGATCATTTCAGACCCCCTATCTATCTTATTTATAGAGGGTTGGGCGGAAATTACAAAGGGTAAATTAAAACAACACAATGTCTATTCTACCCTTTTATAACCGACTTAATTAGAACCTATCTAACTAACTTGTTTCTGGTTATATCATCAATCTAGCTTCTTCTGATTCTTTCTAATCTTCTTGAATATTCTCTATGTAAAACTTCAACAAATCTCCACCATTTTGCATGAGACTTCTAGAATCTAGCTCCACCAATTGCTCTCCTCTAGGGCTTGCAAAACAAATTGATCATTCACAAATATAATGTGTAAAGAGTTTCAAACAATGATGTAACTTAGACATAGGTACTGCTTTAGTGAACATATTCGCAACATTTTCTTCTCTTGCTACCTTTATCAAATCTATTTCCTTCATTCCAAGTACTTCTCTGATAAAGTGATACCTAACATCAATATGTTTAGTTCTCTTATGGTGTGCTTGATTTTTAGCCAAGTGTATAGCACTTTGGCTATCACACATTAAGATTGCCCTAACATTTCTTCCTAGGAGTTCACTTACTAAACCTCTCAGCCATAGGCTCTGCTTTATAGCTTTTGTAACTGCTATATACTCAGCCTCGGTGGTTGAGAGAGCCACTACCAATTACTAATTTGTTTTCCAGCTTATGGTAGCATTCCATAGCTTAAATACATACCCGATAGATGACCTCCTTTTGTCCAAATCTGTTGCATAGTCAGCATCAGTGAATCCTAGTATATTACTCATTTTTTACACTAGTTCCGTCATAAACTATGTCACACATGATGACAATGGCGCGACATCGGCCGTTTACTAATGAATTTAAACTGTCTTAGTGGTCTTTTCTTTTATGCTATGTTGTTATGTTTTCATTTACTTTATGCAATTGTATTCCTTTAGATATGACAGCTGTAAGGGATAGGATATTTTAGAGGAATGGTCCACGCTAAAGGGGCCTAAGAAAAGACAACAAAGTTAGCTATTAGGGGTGGGATCTGCTGTGGCAGCACCCATGCTAGAGGCTTATATACCCTCTAGACTCAACTTGTAGCGGATATAAAAAATCAGAAGAATTCTATTCTCTTTCTCTGTCAAACTTTTCTCTGTTTTCTCTTCTCCCGTTTCCTCCCTCTCTAATCTCTCTCTCCCTCCTACTTCGTCTTCTTCTAAGATCCCTACTGACCTTCTAATTCATTCAGGGTTTGTGACAAACTAAAGCCATGTTTATTAATCCTTTAAGGTACCTAAATATCCATTTAACAACAACCCAATGTTCTTTACCCGGATTAACCATAAACTTGCTAGCAACACTCATAGCATGGGCTAAATTCGACCTAGTACACACCATACAATACATGAGGCTACCTACAACACTAGAGTAGGGTATCTTGTTCATTTCTCTTATGCTCTCTTCATCACTAGGTGATTGGTTGTGGGATAGCTTAAGATATTGTGCAAAGCGGACATGTACTTCCTTTGCATCATGCATTTGAAATCTTTTAATCAATTTCTCTAGGTGTGCTTTTTGGGATAACTGGATTAACCTCTCTTGTCTATTCCTTACTATTTCAATCCCTAAAATCTTTCTAGCTTCCCCTAGCTCTTTCATCTCAAAAGCTGATTTTAATTGCAGCTTTAACCTATGAATTTTCTCATCTGATTGATTAGCAATCAGCATATCATCCACATAAAGAAGGAGATAGAGATTTTAGATGAAATATGCTTAACATAGACACAACAATCAAAGGCACTTCTCTTGAAGCCTTGGTTGATCATGAATGTATCAAATTTTCTATACCACTGTCTAGGGGTTTGCTTAAGTCCATATAAAGACTTCTTAAGCAAGCATACTTGCTCCTTCTTGCCCCTAACCTCAAATCCCTTAGGTTGATCCATTAGAATATCCTCTTCTAACTCACCATGAAGGAATACAGTGGCCTCACCCATTTGCTCTAGACTTAAGTCCAAATGGACAGTCATAGCAAGCAAGATTCTAATTGAGGTATGTCTCACTAGCGGTGAGAAAACCTCATTAAAATTCACCCCAGCAAATTGGGTGAATCCCCTTGCTACCAACCTAGCTTTATACTTAGGTTTTTGCTCCTTATCTGCCCCCTCTTTAATTTTAAAGAGCCACTTACAGCTTACCACCCTTTTACCTAAGGGTCTATCAACCAAGACCCAAGTCTTTTCTTATTTAGAGATTCCATTTCTGATTTCATGGCATCCAACCATAACTTGGAATCCTTTGATCTCATAGCCTCTTCATATGAAAGAGGTTCATCTCCAGCTGTCTCCTCTGCACTTAACAGTGCATAGGAGACTAAATCAGAATACTCATACCTTATAGGATGTCTAACCTCCCTCCTTTGCCTATCCCTAGCCACATTGTACCTTCCTACACTAGGGGAATTATCAGAACCTGAAGGTCCAGCACTACCTGGCAGCTGGAACCTCTCAGAACTTGAGGGATCATCACTGCCACTTTGCTGAAAGCTATCTAAGGTAGGAGAATCAGGATCAGCACCTTGTTGATCCATAGGCATAGGAAAATCAGCACTGTCAGTGTGCTGATCTGCTGCCAAATCCATGGGATTATCCATGGCAGCATCCTGGACTTGCTGTTCCATCTCAACAGCCTTGCCTTTTTCTTTCCTATCCTTTTGAAGATCTACCTTATCATCCTTTAAGAAAGAATCCTCACTGAAAGTCACATCCCTACTCACCAAAGTCCTTGGCAATCCTTCTTCTAGGGCCCATAACTTATATCCCTTAACCCGAGTTGGATAACCTATAAATAGACACCTGTTGGCTCTAGGCTCCAATTTCCCTTGCTTAAAATGTGTATTAGCAATGCAACCAAGTACCCTTAGATGCTCTAAGCTTGGCTTATGGCCATTCCATACTTCATAGGGTGTTTTAAACCCTATTGCAGCCAAAGGTGACCTATTAATTACATAGGCAGCTGTTGTAACAGCTTCTCCCCAAAATGATTTGGATAACGTAATGTTATGATTAGGAGCTCTTAGAAACTGATTCAAGACTTAGGTTTGCCAATCTCTCTTCACTCCTCACCCGGAAATCAAGATAACAACAGAATATAGATAACAAGAATTGAAAACAGTAAAGAAATGAAAGATAAGAACAATCAAACCATCCAAGAAGCACAAAATTATCCTGGTTCTAACTGCAAAGTGCAATCCTACATCCAGCCTTCTCTCCGAGAGAAAAAATTCACTAGAAATCGCTTGAAACAAGATACAAGAAGCTTCTTCCTCTCCCTCACACAAGTTCACTGCTCTCACAAGAGAATACAAGGACTAACTTTGTCTCTAAGCCTTTCTTTCTCTCGCTCTCTCTCTCGGCAGTATCACTCGCATACAGAGACTAATTAGAATGATTTGTGATGTTATGACTGACCGCAAGCTCTCGCCTCCTATTTATAAACTATAGGGAGGCGACAATTACAAGGTTTAGAACTTAGCCTATGCAAAAGACTAACATACCCCTCAAAATAAAATAACTAAGTTAACTAATCTAACTTAGAATAAAATATAGTCAGAAAAAAACATCTTCATTCTAACAGGTTCTTCTCTTCAACTTCTAGAACTTATCTTCCATGCAAAAAACCCAACAAATCTCCACCATTTTTGCATGATTATCTTCTAGAATCCGGCTCCATCAATCTGATATCTTCTCGGACCTGCAAAACAACTAATCATTCACAAATAAAAATATGTAAGAGCCTCAAACAATGATGTAATGTTGACATTGGAACTGTTTTAGTAAACAAGTCTGCAACATTATCTTCACCTACTACCTTTACCAAATCTATTTCTTTCCTATCAAGGATTTCTCTGATAAAGTGATACCTAATATTAATGTGTTTAGTTCTTTCATGATGAGCTTGATTTTTAGCCAAATGAATAGCACTTTGGCTATCACAATTTAAGATTGCCTTAACCTTTCTATCTAGGAGTTCACTCACTAAACCTCTCAACCATAAGCTCTCCTTCATAGCTTCTGTAACTGCTTTGTACTCAGCCTCAGTGGTTGAGAGAGCTATTACTGATTGCAAATTTGTTTTCCAGCTTATGGTTGCATTCCATAGCTTAAATACATAACCGGTAGATGACCTCCTCCTATCTAAGTCTGTTGCATGGTCAACATCAGTGAATCCTAGTATATTAGGCTCATCTTCAACACAAGCTCCACCATAAACTAAAGTTATGTTTATTGGTCCTTTTAGGTACCTAAATATCCATTTTACTGCAGCCCAATGATCCTTACCCAGATTAGCCATAAACCTGCTAGCAACACTCAGAGCATGGGCTAAGTCCGGTTTGGTACACACCATACAATACATGAGACTACCTACTACACTAGAGTAAGGTATCTTGCTCATTTCTCTTATGCTCTCCTTATCAGTAGGAGATTGGTTGTGGGATAGCTTAAAATGTTGTGCAAAAGGAACCTTTACCTCCTTTGCATCATGCATTTGAAATCTCTTAATCAATTTCTCTAGGTATGCCTTTTGAGATCACTTGATTAACCTCTTTTGTCTATTTCTTTCTATTTCAATCCCTAAAATCTTTCTAGCTTCTCCTAGCTCTTTCATCTCAAAGGCTGAATTTAATTTCAGCTTTAATCTATGAATCTCCACATCTGATTGACTAGCAATCAGCATGTTATCCACATATAGAAGGAGGTAGATAAAAATTTTAGATGAAATATGCTTAAGATAGACACAACAATCAAAGGCACTTCTCTTAAAACCTTGGTTGATCATAAATGTATCAAATTTTTGATACCATTGTCTAGGGGATTGCTTAAGTCCATATAAGGACTTCTTTAACAAGCATACTTGCTCCTTCTTACCCCTTACTTCAAATCCCTTAGGCTGATCCATTAGGATGTCCTCTTCTAACTCATCCATGGAGGAATGTGGTGGTCACATCCATTTGCTCTAGATTTAAATCCAAATGGGCAGTCATTGCTAGCAAGATTCTAATAGAGGTATGTCTCTCTACTGGTGAGAAAACCTCATTAAAATCCACCCCAGCCACTTGGGTGAATCATTTGGCTACTAACCTAGCCTTATACCTAGGTTTTTGCTCCTTACCTGCCCCCTCTTTAATCTTATAGAGCCACTTACAGCCTATTACCCTTTTACCCAAGGGTCTATCAACCAAAACCCAAGTTTTATTCTTATTTAGAGAATCCATTTCCGATCTCATTGCATCTACCCAAAGCTTGGAATCTTTTGATCTCATAGCCTCTTCATATGTAAGAGGTTCATCACCAGCTATCTCTGTTGCACTTAACAGTGCACATGAGACTAAATCAGAGTATCCATACCTAATAGGAGGTCTAACCTCCCTCCTTTGTCTATCCCTTGCCACATTATACCTGCCTGCACTAGGGGAACTATCTGAATCTGAAGGTCCAGCACTGCCAGAAGGCTGGAACCTCTCAGAACTAGAGGGATCATCACTGCTACTCTGCGGAAAGCTCTCTAAAGTAGGAGAATAAGGATCAGCATCATGCTGGTCCATTTGCATAGGATAATCAGCACTGTCAGTGTGCTGATCTGCTGCCAGATCCATGGGATTTTGCATGGCAGCATCCTGGACTCGCTGATCTATCTCACCAGCCTTTCCTTTTACTATCCTATCCTTTTGAATATCTACCTTATCATCCTTTAAGAAGGAATCCTCACTGAAAGTCACATCCCTACTGGCCAAAGTCCCTGGCAATCCTTCTTCTAAGGCCCATAACTTATATCCCTTTACTCCATTAGGATAACCTATGAACAGACACCTCTTGGCTCTAGGCTCCAATTTCCCTTGCTTAACATGAGTATAAGCAATGCAGCCAAATACCCTTGGATGTGCTAAGTTTGGCTTATGACCATGCCACATTTCATAGGGTGTTTTAAACCCTATTGCAGCTGAAGGAGACCTATTTATTACATAGGCAGCTGTTGTAACAGCTTCTCCCCAAAATGATTTGGACAACCTAGCATGGATTAACATGCATCTTACCCTTTCTAAAAGAGTCCTATTCATTCTCTCAGCTAGGCCATTTTGTTTGGGGTTTCCAGGGACTGTTAGATGCCTAAGGATGCCACTTTCTTTACACATTTGGGCAAATTCTTTGTTGTAATACTCAAGACCATTATCAGTTCTAATAATCTTGATTTTCATACCTTTTTGATTCTCTATTAAGGTTTTCCAGGATTTCAAAGCTTCAAAAGTTCCATCTTTTGATTTTGTTGTATATACCCAAACCATCCTAGAGAAGTCATCTATGATTGACAAAAAATACTTTGCCCCACCATGTGTTAAAGATTGACTAGGGCCCCACAAATCAGAATGAATATATTCTAAAGGGGCTTTAGATATATGATTTGCTTTCTTAGGGAATTTTACTTTAGAAGACTTGCCAAAAATACATGTTTCACATTGATCCAAATCTGTTAATTTTTCAGCTCCTAGGATACCTTGTTTGGACAGTTCTCTAAGTCCCTGCTCACTGATGTGAGCCATCCTATAATGCCACAATTTTGCTTGATCATAGCTTTTATTTTCGCCTACTGCTGCCTCACCACTTAACGTGGTTGCTTCCAGCACATATATACCATTGTGAAGGGCTGCTTTCATGCAGATAAGGGATCCCATTGATACCCTTAAGACTCCACCATGCCCTTTATAGGAATGACCACTTTTATCCAATTCTCCTAGGGATATTAAGTTCCTTTTTAATTCTGGAACATACCTAACAGATTTTAATATTTTTACCAATCCATCATGCATTCTTAATTTTATGTCTCCTATCCCTTTTATAGTACACTCATGGTAATCCCCTAACCTCACCTTTCCACCACCAATATCTTGATAGTTTAAAAACCATTCTCTATGGGATGTCATGTGAAAGGAACAACCTGAGTCTAAAACCCACAAATCCTTATCTTCTAGGCAAGATGCAATTAATGCATCTGCACTATCATAGTCATACTCACACATAGAGGATGAAATTTCAGAATTTGATTTCTCCTTAAAGTCTTTCTTTCTCTTTGGGCAGAATTTCTTAATATGACCCTCTTCATGGCAGTGATAACACTTAAACTGTTTCTTGCCATTCTTAGACTTGCTTCTTGATTTCCCCTTTGATTTAAACTCTCTCTTTTCAGTCCTACTTCTAGATGTAAGGACATCTCCAGCAGATTTTCCTTCTACTTTCTGTTGCAACTCCTTAGAGTTTAATGCTCCGAAAACATCTTCTAGGGATAATTTTTCCCTACCGTGTTTTAATATATCAACAAAGGTTTCATATGTTTTTGGCAAGGAATGCAATAATACAAGGGCTTTATCTTCCTCATCATAGTTAATATCTATGTTCTCTAAATCAAGACGTATTTTATTGAACTCATCTATGTGATTATTTAGTTTCTGCCCTTCTTGCATTTTGAATGTGAAAAACTTTGCCTTTAGATACAGCCTATTTGACAGGGTTTTTGTCATATAAAGACTCTCTAACTTAGACCATAAAGCCTCACCCGTTTCCATCTTTGAAACTTCCCTAAGAACTTTATCTCCTAAACTTAGAATTAGAGTATTATAGGCCCTCTTGTTGATTTTTTTCTGATGCTCATTATAATCCTTTTTCTGTTCTTCAGAAGCATTCTCGGGCAATTTCTGTTCTGCCTCTAAAGCTTCTTCTAATCCCAAATTTCCCAACAACGCCCTCATTTTAATTTTTCATAGACCGAAATCATTTGATTCATCAAATTTCTCTATGTCATACCTAGCGGAAGAAGGTGCAGAAGCCATAACAGGGATTAAAACTAAAGATTTCTAGGGTTCTTGGCAATTCTTGAAAAAATTCTTGGCTCTAATACCAATCTGTTATGATTAGGAGCTCTTAGAAACTGATTCAAGACTTAGATTTGCCAATCTCTCTTCACTCCTCACCCGGAAATCAAGATAACAACAGAATATAGATAACAGGAATTGAAAACAGTAAAGAAATAAAAGATAAGAACAATCAAACCATCCGAGAAGTACAAAATTATCTTGGTTCGGACTGCAAAGTACAATCCTACATCCAGCCTTCTCTCTGAGAGAAAAAATCCACTAAAAACCGCTTGAAACAAGATACAAGAACCTTCTTTCTCTCCCTCACACAAGTTCACTGCTCTCACAAGAGAATACAAGGATTAACTTTATCTCTAAGCCTTTCTTTCTCTCTCTCTCTCTCTCTCTCTCTCTCTCTCGGCAGTATCACTCGCATACAGAGACTAATTAGAATGATTTGTGATGTTATGACCGACTGCAAGCTCTCGCCTCCTATTTATAAACTATAGGGAGGCGGCAATTACAAGGTTTAAAACTTAGCCTATACAAAAGACTAACATACCCCTTATAATAAAATAACTAAGTGAATTAATCTAACTTAGAATAAAATACAGTCAGAAAAAACATCTTCATTCTAACAGGTTCTTCTCTTCAACTTCTAGAACTAATCATCCATGTAGTATGGATTAACATACATCTTACCCTTTCTAAAAGGGTCCTATTCATTCTCTCAGCTATGCCACTTTGCTTAGGGTTTCTCTGGACTGTTAAATGCCTAAGGATGCCATTTTCTTTACACATTCGGGCAAATTCTTTGTTACAAAACTCAAGTCCATTATCTGTCTTAATAATATTGATTTTCATACCTTTTTGATTCTCTATTAAGGTTTTCCAGGTTTTAAATGCTTCTAAAGTTCCATCTTTTGATTTTATTACATATACCCAAACCATCCTAGAGAAATCATCTATGATTGACAAAAAATACCTTGCCCCACCATGTGTTAAAGATTGACTAGGCCCCCACAAATCTGAATGAATATATTCTAGAGGGGCTTTAAATATGTGGTTTGCTTTCTTAGGGAATTTTGCCTTAGAAGACTTACCAAAAATACATGTTTCACATTGGTCCAAATCTGTTAAATTTCCAGCACCTAGGATACCTTGTTTGGACAGTTCTTTAAATGCCTTTCTCACTTATGTGAGCCATCCTATAGTGCCACAACTTTGTTTGGTCATAGATTTTATTTTCACCTATAGCTGCCTCATCAATTAAAGTGGTTGCTTGCAGCACATATATCCCATTGTAAAGGGCAGCTTTCATGCATATAAGGGCTCCCTTTGATAACCTTAAAACTCCACCATGCCCTTTATAGGAATGACCACTCTTATCCAATTCTCCTAGGGATATTAAGTTCCTTTTTAAATCTGGAACATCCCTAACAGATTTTAAAGTCTTTACCAATCCATCATGCATTCTTAATTTTATGTCTCCTATCCCTTTTATAATACACTCATGGTTGTCCCTTAACATCACCTTTCCACCACCTATATCTTTATAGTTTTAAAACCATTCTCTATGGGATGTCATGTGAAAAGAACAACCTGAGTCTAAAACCCACAAATCCTTATCTTCTAGGCAAGATGCAACCAATGCATCTGCATTATCATAATCATACTCACATAGGGAGGATGAAATATCAGAATTTGATTTTTCTTTAAATTCTTTCCTTCTCTTAGGGCAGAATTTCTTAATATGACCCTCTTCATGGCAGTGATAACATTTAATCTGTTTCTCACCATTCTTAGACTTGGACCTAGACTTCCCCCTAGATTTAAACTCTCTTTTCAGTCCTACTTCTAGCAGTTAGGACATCCCCTGTTAACCCTTTTCCTTCTAATTTCTGCTGCAACTCCTTAGAGTTCAATGCCCCGAAAACATCTTCTAGGGATAATTTTTCCCTACCATGTTTTAATATATCAACAAAGGTTTCATATGTTCTTGGGAAAGAATGCAATAATACAAGGGCTTTATCTTCCTCATCATAGTTAATATCTATGTTTTCTAAATCAAGACATAGTTTATTAAACTCATCTATGTGATTTTGCAGTTTCTGCCCTTCTTGCATTTTAAATGTAAAAAACTTTGCTTTTAAATACAGCCTATTTGAGAAGGTTTTTATCATGTAAAGACACTCTAATTAAGACCATAAAGCCTCAGCTGTTTCCATCCTTGAAACTTCCCTAAGAACTTTATCTCCTAAACTTAGAATTAGAGTATTATAGGCCCTCTTGTTGATTTCTTTCCTACGCTCACTGAAATCTTTTTTGCTGTTCTTCAGTGGCATTCTTGGGCAATTTCTTTTCTGCCTCTAAGGCTTCTTCCAATCCCATGTTTCCCAACAGTGCCCTCATCTTAATTTTCCATAGACCGAAATCATTTGACCCATCAAATTTCTGTCATATGTAGTAGAAGAGGGTGCGGAAGCCATGACAGGGATTAAAACTATAGATTTCTAGGGCAATTCTTGAAAGAGTTCTTGGCTCTGATGCCAATCTGTTAAGATTATGAGCTCTTTAGATAGCTCAATCAATACTTTTGTTTTCCAATTCTCTCAACACTCCTCACCCGGAAATCAATTAACAACAGAAATATAAACTGTAAATACAAGAACATAATTTAAATGAGATAGAAACAAAGAAAGAGACAACCAAACCACAAGAAGAGACAAGGATTTATCCTGGTTCGAACTGATCGAAATCATTCCTATATCCAGCCGCCGTCCAAGAGAAATCCACTAGAATTCCAGTTGAGAATCAGTACACAAGAAACCCACATAAACCCTCTCCTCTCTTCCTATCACACGAGCACACTGCCTTCAACTCGAGATTACAAAGAACTTTCTAAACTTCAAGTCTTTCCTCTCACAGCAATTCTCTTATTCAGAAAGAGAAGAAATCGAATGATCATTTCAGTCCGCCTATCTATCTTATTTATAGAGGGTTGGGCGGAAATTACAAAGGGTAAATTAAAACAACACAATGTCTATTCTACCCTTTTATAACCGACTTAATTAGAACCTATCTAACTAACTTGTTTCCGGTTATATCATCAATCTGGCTTCTTCTGATTCTTTCTGATTTTCTAGAATATTCTCTATGCAAAACTTCAATAGCTTTCTTTATTTTCACTGGTCTCCATGCTTATCTATTTCATTCATCTTTGATTCTTCAACTAAAGTAAGTTTTGGTGCTGTAGATTTTACTCTATGATGCATCCTGTGGGATCACATGCTAGCATTATATTGGTCTAGCAGTGGTTATTCATAACCACGAATGCTTTTTCATGGGTGAAAAATTTTAGACCAAAGGGACCTGTTTTGGATGGCCTTGCCTCCTGCTTAAGGCTCTGTGGCATAGATAATTAGTCACCTAATCTATATAGCGAGATGTGACCAACAGATGTTAGAAGGTAGTGTGGTTTGACCTGAAAATTTCTTTCTTATATAATTTGTATGAGATAACAAATAGTTATTGGCATAGATTTGGTGTTGGACTAGGTGAACAGATAATTTCTTCATTAAATATTTCCTATGTAAAGTGTCATGTACTTGACCTGATTATTATTTCTTAAGGGGCAAGCCTTGGTAGCGACGGTAAGATTGTTTCTTTGTGATTGGAAGATCACGGGTTTGTGTGAAATAACCTCTTTCCAAAGCAAGGGTAAGGTTGCATACAAAAAATGACCCTTATTCAATCTTGCTAAGTGGGGATTTTGATGCACTGGCAACACCCTAATTGATTTTTTTTCTTAAAATGGTACGACTTGGCAAAGTGAGGGGATCTTTTAGAAGTGGAGTAACAGTGTAAATAATGGGAATAATGTAGGAAAAAGGTAAAAGATGCTGTATGGAGCACCAGCATTGTAAGAACAATGGACTTGAAGAATCTGACTTTCAGTTGCTGGACCACCCTATGACCTAATAGAAATGAGTTTGGTAATCAACTTTTGGAACAAATTTGCTCCCTGGTACAAAAACTTGGGCCACTTCCTGTAGTAACTTGTAGGTTGGGGACAACTCTAGAACTAGGGTTTTAAAATACATTTGTTATCACTTTAGCACGGGAAATGCCAATTGGTTTCTTGGCCCATCCAAGTGAGGCATGGATTTAATTTGTGGATGGAGCAAAAGAATAAGCAAGTCATTGTTTTTTGTTTTAAATTGGTAAACCCATACCCATGAAGAATAGCAATCATTACACTAATAAAAGTAGATTCAAAACCCTTTTAAGGTTTTACCCTCTTAGTTCCTTAATGAAAGTGTATGATGATTGAAGCACAACATTAGTTCTCTATCATCACAGGTTTTCTGAGATTAACTTTTAGTTTATCTAGAATTTATGCTTTTATTAGAGTTTTTCAATTTCAGAAAATATGGATTTTTCATTTTTCTTTCCCATTTATGTACTTGTTATGCTTTTTGTTGATTTTTTTGGATCTTTACAATTATTTTTAATATTTAATAGTGGATTAGAATGAGAATTTATAATGGGATGAAGCCTTGTAAGGAAGAGAGAATTTAAACTAACAAGAAAGCCACATATTGACGTGAATGCAATAAGTCATTCAAGGGATATTGTTTTGCTAAAACAGGAAAAAATGAAAAGGATTCCCTTCAACAAAAAATAAGATTCCTAATGCTACATGAAGCTCTACATTTTTCTTTCCAAAACACATTACCCCAGGGTGGTTTTTTTTTTTTTTTTGGGGGGGGGGGGGGGGGGGGGGTGAAGCAGGCACCAATCTTGCCTAAGCCTTTAGGAAGGACAACTCTGACTGAACAATCTGGCCAATACTGAAGTTCACATTAGTTAGTAAACATTGAAAACAGAGGAAGTCTCTAGATATCAATAGCTGTTGGACAATAAAGGAGTAAGTGGTTCATTGGGTGACCTCTTCTGCATGTGACCTGGTAGATAGAGGTTATAGTCTATGTAATTATTTAATTGGCAGATCTTTACCAACTGAAGCCCACATCATTTTCTGTGGACTGGTCTCTCTTTCTCTCTTGTTGGTGGGGGATTTGGGGTAAGGGTTGCAAGTAGCATCAGGCAATTCTTTGTACAGATAGTTGTAGTTCTTTACCTTCATTATCTAGAACTTTGTTCAAAAGTATACAACATATCTTCACTTTATGTTTAGGTTCTATATGGTTCTGCAATATTAAATTAGGTCATATATGGTATTTCAACGCATCAACTTTGGGAGAGAGGAATGAAAAATTAGATTTTAAATTTGTGAATAGTAAAAGTTGATAACTTGTACCTTTTGTTTTTGTTTGTTTTGTTTTTTTTTTTGTGCGCGCGCGCGCGCGCATGCTGGAGCAGCCATTTTGCTCATTTTTCAAGTTGTGATACCAACTTGTGCATGGATCTGTGTTGTCAGACCACTTTACTCTTGAACATTGTCTATCAGCTATGCTATACTGTCTAGCTTTATTCCAGCATTAGTTTTCATGGTATTTTTCAGAACATGTCGATGAACTATTATTACAAGCCATGATCTGTATTGTTTACCATGGACTTGTGTGCACAATTTTATAGATAGATTTATTATGCGCACTCACAGATTCATACAGTTCACATTCTGATTTTCTTTTCTATTTCAGATAAATCGGTTATACCAAAGTCAGTAAGCGATATAAAACTAATACATGCTGGCAAATTTTTGGAGAATAATAAGACACTTGCAGAATCTAGAGTGCATTTTGGTGACCTTCCTGGTGGTGTTACTACTATGCATGTTGTTGTGCAACAACCCCCTATAACAAACAAGAATACAGGTTAATTTAGTTCCCTTTTTTTTTTTCTCTTGAAATGGTTTTTTTAATTAGTTTGTATGGGTTTTCTTTTCTTTTATTCTTTTATATGAGGAATTTGTCCAGGACTGTTTCTATCTTTGTTTTTTTTGTTATTTTCATAATTTTGATTGTCACTTTCTATTATCATGGCACAAATACTACATCTCTCAAACATCATTCCATGATGTGTGAAGGGAAGTTAGATAAAAGAATATAAATGAAGAGTCCATGGAATTTTGCGCTGAGGAATTTTATCTGCTTGCATTATTTGAGAAATAATAGACATTTGTTCTAGTGATGCCGGGATAGGCAAGAAGGAAAACACCCATCTCAGGTTGGTATAGGTGTCTTCATATCATAAACTCAATTGTTGAATTTTGAGCTTCATAGCAGAAAGCTGTGCCCCTTGATTTTTACCATGCTATTTCTAGCTTTCTACAATGCAGAGCCAGACTTATTCCATCTTAAAAAAAATAAAAAATAATTCTGAGTCCAGATCCATGATTTACATACATAGCTATAAGGTTATTACTGCAATAATAACTCCTCAACCGTAAAACTTGTTGACCAATGCCCACTGAGAGATTTTTGAATGAATTCCACAACGTTCCTTTTTTTGAACCTTTTCTAAATTTCTAAATGCATATATTCTACTGCAATTTCAATGAGACTTTGGTATTGGGGAACATGAGAATTAGAGCTACTATTATAATGATCTAGATCATATGCTTGGTTTTTAGTCCGTTTATTGTAGTTAATAAATATAATATCAAGTTCAAGGATGTCACAACCCCAAGACATTCCCACGGATATAATAGTAATACGTATTATATGTTTTTTCTTTTAATTGTACTGTATGTTATAGTTGTTAATACCTTCAATTGTAAGCCTATAAATATGCTGGAATAGTTAGAGGATGATATGTTTTGAATGATAATGAAATTCAGCCATTTTCCTCTCATCAATTCCCTCTCAATTTCCCTCTTACCTCTCTCTTTTTCTCTATAATTCTTTCCCCAATTCTTGCTGTATGTCCCCCTCTTTCAGTCTACTTTCTCTCGATTTCTTCTTAATTTCCCCATCCAAACCCTAAGGAAACCATAGGTCATCTCATTTGGTATTAGAGTCGATGCTCCTTGGTTTTGATTCTTGCAATTTTGGTAGCTTACTCTGGCAGATATCGATAGCAACATGAGGCCACATAATAGATCGAGCGGTGATTTGTGTGATTCCGACAAAGTCTACAGAGTTCGGTGATTTCAAGCCCAAGGCAGAGATAGGCGAATTCTGAGTGATCGAGATCATAGTTATTAAAAGCACGGCTAGGCGCTTGCCTAGGCACAAGGCGCCTGCCTAGGCACAAGGCGCCTTAAGGCGCCAGTTTAGCGCCTCGCCTGGGCTGAGGCGAGGTGATTTTAGTGAGGCGTATGCCTTGCATGGTGAGGCGCCGAGGTGAGAGGTGCACCTCATGAAACCTATGTATGAAACCTAGGTTTTAATTAAAACCTAGGCAGCCCAATTCCTCCTATTTTCTCAGTTCCAACATGTATACATTATAACATATTTACATTTCTTTAGTTTAAGTAAATGTTCACATTTTTTTTTATTTATATTTTACCTTCCATTTACTTTAATACATAAATGTAAATAAAAAAGTACCTCCCATTTGGATTCAATAAAAATATTAAAAAAAAATCAAAATCCACAACAATAAGAAAAATAAAATTTTGGTTTTAGTATAAACTCAAGATTTAATGATTTTACCAACCACCCCCAAAATACATACCTACTATTTCTTGAAAAATTCATTAAAAATCATTTTAACAACAATGAATATTAGCTATCAAAATACCGAGAGATAGTTTTTCAAGATGAAAATATTTTCTTATATGTCTCCTTATAATGCACTAATCTTCCAAATTTAGAAAAATAGTGTTAAGAGTTCATTTGTACTAGATTAGGGTTTGTAATGTGAGGGAAATATTATGTTGTATTTCTTCGGTTATTTCTTCTAGAAGTTAGGTCTGACCGAGTTGTTGTAATTGTCAAATTTTGGGCAGTCGGTTAGGTAGCTCTCCCGCCCTCTATGGTTTATGAATAGAGGCCTAGAGTTATACTTTTGGGGGTGCTTTCTATTGTGGGTTTTTTCAAGCTGTCTTGGGAGTTGGGGCGAGATTGTGCAGTGAGGAAGAGTGAATATCTTTCTGGTATACAACTCTATATAGCTTTCAGGTTTATGGGCTAGGTGAGAGTTGGGTTTGAGTGCACTTGTAATCTTGTATTGATATTCAAGATAGTAAAGAAAGCAGGGGCGAAAGCCAAGCTGGATGTAGGTCTTTCATTGAGACCGAACTAGGGTAAATCTTGTGTGTGTTGTGCAGTTCTTGATTAGAGAGAGTTCGTTGGGTGAGTTTGAGTGATTGAGTTATCATATACAAGGGTGAGATCTAGGTTAACAAATAACATTTTTCAAAATGAAAACATTTTCTTGATTGAAGGGGATGATGGAGATATTGACCTTGATGTTGATGATCTCCTTGATGATGATTGATTAAAACTTCTTTATTGTTTGTGGACTTGTAGTGTTTATATGTTTGTTTAGAATTTTGCATGATGATTGGTACTTGTTTGAGTTTGAGACTTTAAGTTTGAACTTTGATAATGTTTTTAGTTTAGAATTTGCATGATGAATGAATCAACTTTGATGATGTTAGTTTAGAATTTGGAGATAATGAATCATTAATGATATGGATGTATTATTATTGATAATTTGATAGTTTTTTATGATTTTACAAGATTTTGAGTTTTTTTTTTTTGTAAAAGGTGCGCCTCGCTTTGCAAAGACGCACCTCGCCTCGCGCCTTAGGCTCCAAGACCTTTTGCACCTCTCTACGCCTTGAGCATTTTAGAACTATGATCGAGATCAAAGCGATTGCGATTGAATCAGAGGATTGTAGTGACCCACAACGATCGGCTTGGAATTGTGGATTGCCGATCCACAACGAGAGACGACATTGATCGATGATTGGGTGCGGAATCGAACGAGTCACAGGAGGCGATTCAAGAAGCAAAGAATTTTGGTGATCTCGGAAAATTCATTAGAGCTAGTCATCCTTCGACCATTGGATGGTGATTGGGTTAGAAGAAGGCACCAGTTGGGCTGATCGTTGAATCACTGTGCTCACGACTTCGATTCTGGTGAGCTATGAAGGCGCGGCTTGGAAGTAGGCTCGGGTGTCTTGAATTTGCTTTGATAGTGGTTAGATAGTGATCCATTGCAGGGGTCCGACAAGCTAGGCAATCTTTGAGCAATTTACGGCTTGGAATTGAAGGTAGATTAGAGCCGACGTTTATCGGCTACTATGGGGTGGCTTGGTCAATACCTACAAGCAAACCAGAATTGATCAATTGGCAGATTAGGTTTGCTTAACGGGAAGCAGTGAATTGATTAGGTTTGTTGAACGGGAAGTAGGGAATTGAGGTGGATTTTGTCTCTGTAGATTTAGGCGGATTCAAGAACTGGTGCGTTGCTAATAGGAAGGGGGAATTGTCACGACCCTAAAGAATTCTCAAGGATATAATAGTAATGTGTATTATATGTTTTTCTTTTGGTTGTACTTTTCTATTATAGCTGTTAGTATCTTCAATTGTAAGCCTATAAATAGGCTAGAGTAGTTAGAGGCAAGGGCGGAGCCAGAAATTTTAAGTAGGGTGGGCAAAAATGAAATAATACCAAAAAGGCTAAAAGAAATTAAATTATTTAATTTAATTTTTTAATTATTAAATTATTTTCTAAATTTTATGACATTTTTCAAAAAGCGTCGTAAAATTTATTTTTTAATTATTAAATTAATAAATGTTGTGACCATTGTTAACCGTCGTAAATGTTAATTTAATTTTATTTTTCACCTATTTAAATTATTTTATATATTTAGAATTTAAATAAATATATTTGATTGATAAAAACATCTTGGAAAATGCCTTTATTTCTCTCAATCCATTTCTCATTATTACAGTTTAATAAATCATACAAACAGTAAAAAAAAAAAAAAAATCTAATTCACCCACGCTGATAGTTTTGGATTTCACCAATGCTCAATGCAGATGATGTTTGTCGAACACGACCGATCCAAGTTCATCGACATTTTCTTCTCGGATATAAACAAAATCGCTGACGAAGCTCGGATCTAATTCTGGAATAGGGTTGGTTTTTAGGTAAAATCGATTTTGAACATTTTGAAGATTTGCACAAGAGTCTTCGAACTCCTTCAAAAATGCTAGATAAACTTTCAGATTGTTAACCTAAAAATAACACATAATTAGAAAATTAAGTTCAGAAACTCAAAAAGATTAAGGATTTAGGGTTCATCATACCTGTTGTTGGACGGCAAAAATTTCGGATACACAACCGTACATTGGATCTTGAAGCCTAGCTGAGCTTCATACAAGATTATAGCAACAGCCTCATAACGGTCTCTTACTGGAAGATGGGCTAGGAGATTAAAGGCATTTCTGGCACCAAAAATCTTGTGGATAGCTTTAAAATCAGTAGGTCCTTCTTCGTGGTAGAAATAAGGGGCAAAGATGCACCATTGGATATATTTTCTTCTCAAGAACCTGCAGGCATCGCATCAAGAATCATATGTTGGAGTTATGACCAAAGCTGCAACCGGGGCAACGAAGAAGGTTGAGGGAGCATCATTGACAATAGTAGCGTCGGTGGCCATGGCATCTTGTTTTGCTCTCTGGTGAATAATGAAAAACAAGCAATTGTTGTAACACCCGAGAAAATTGCCAGAGGGAGGTCGAAATGACGTTATTTTCGAAGGGGGCTAAAGCGAAATTGGAAAGTTGCAGAAGGGCTGGAGTGCAATTTTTGGAAACTTGCACTGCCATGGTCGACCTACAACCTGCCATGGCCGACCAGCTGCTGCCGGTCGCCGAGTGACGCCTTCCAACCATTGGGATCTCAAGGGGAGTGGTCGGATTTTCAAGTTTCCGACTGTGTCTTGGTCGGGATGGTGGGGCCCTGTAAATGGGTTTTCGAGGTCAGATGTCACTAGCTTTGGGTCATCCAAGGGGAGGTTGAGGCATTTAAGACCTTGGTTCAAGCAGCCATGGGCGTTTTGAGGCTCAATTTTGGCTATAAATAGTCAGGGCTTTTATTTCCCATGTCCAGAGGGTGAGTTCTAGAAAATTTGAGCAAGTTTCGCGAAAATTTGAGTGATAATATCTCTTAACTCGAACAATAAGCATGATTTTTTTTTTAAATATTAGATAATTCGGTAGTTTACACTATCAGGTACTCATAAAGAAATTGAACTAGCTTGAACTATTTTTTTTTTTTCAAACATAAGATAATTCGGCAGTCTACGCAAACAACAACCTGAACCAGTCTCGCCGCCACCGCTGGCTGGAGGTTTCTACGATCCAAGCCCACCATTAGAATCGCCAAGCCAAATAAGTTAATATATCTA
The DNA here is from genome assembly GCF_014633365.1 of Diospyros lotus. Lineage (NCBI taxonomy): Eukaryota > Viridiplantae > Streptophyta > Magnoliopsida > Ericales > Ebenaceae > Diospyros > Diospyros lotus. The sequence continues at coordinate 5,776,131 of NC_068349.1, read as the reverse complement.
AAAATAAACTAGATCTAATAACTAAATTTTCGTAGATTTGGTTTTTAATTTTCAGCCAGATTTAAACAGAAAAAAAACACTACCAGCCACCATAGCCAACATTTTCTAGCGATTCAAGGCCACTACTCGACTTCCTTACCCCCTTCGTCTAACATACCCAAAAATCAGTAAGATCCAGTGGTTGAAACTTCGAAGATCTAAGCTTAAAATTCTGCCAAACTGAATAACGCATATATACATAAACACCTCACGAATCTATGCTAAAAGTAAAGCTAATAAAACTAAAAAGCTTACCTTGTTGTAGATCGAGCAGTGAACTAAAACGCGGCCTAGGCGGCTGCTGGCCGCTGCGATTATATCCAAATCGGCCACCTTAGGTGCCAGCCCAGCTAATTGGTATCGGGAGGCGCCTAGGCGGCCAATGCGGATGCCTAGCCACGTGAACCGCCTGGCCAATTATGGCCTAATTGGCTGCGTGAATGGATTAGTATAAATTTATTAAGGTTTCGTTTCTCCTTACTCGTTACCCCTTCTCTCTCGTCTCTCTCGCGCGCATTGCCACCGACAATCTATTGCAAAGTCGTCGTCGCCTCTCTCGTGCTCGCACGCCGCCATCATCTCTTGCAGTTGTAGAGTCGCCATCGCCATCGTCTCTTACAGTTGTAGAGTTGTTGTCGCCACCGTCTCGTGCTCGCACACCGTCGCCGTCGCCCCTCTCGTGCTTGCTCGCACATCTTCCTCACTCACCCTGCGCCTCCTCTGGTAAGCAGTGATGTTGCCTCTCTCGTGCTCGCACGTCACCACCATCTCGTGTTGCTGGTTCTTGATCCTCTTCCTCCGCCGAGTGTTTTTATTGCAGCTGCTTGCTGTTGTTGCTGGTTGTAATTTGTTGCTTATATTTTGTTGCGTTGTTCTTCCTCTGCCAAGTGTTGTATTTTGTTATTGTTGTATTTTGGTATTATGTCTTTATTTGATTTTATTATTTCTAATGCCTATAAATTGTGTTTCACAAAGTCAAGAGCCTAAACTCTAAATTTAATAATCTATATTAATATTTATAATCTTTGTTTAATTTATATGTATATTTGGGATAATATGAATTTTAATTTGTATGTACATTTAGAATAATATGAATTTTAATTTAAAAAATAGCAATTTTTCTAGGCCTCGCCTAGCGCATTTTAGAACATTGAGATTGAGATTGATTTCACGGTGATAATGTAGTTGGATTCAAGATCCAACGATCGGATTTTGCAAAATAAATGATTTACAAAACTTTTGTAGAAGAGATAGAGGAGGAGGAAAACAAACGAGAGAGAAGAAGAAGAAGAGGCTTCGCGACAGCATCTGGATGGCAGAGAGAAATCTGGAGATGCTCTGGACGCACAACGAGAAAGAAAATAATATATATAATTTTATATATAATTTATAAAGTTGAACCAACTTTATAAAATAATATATATAATTTTAAATAAATTTTAGCAAAATATATATATTTATATATTCTTTTTTATTCTTTATATTTTAAATAAATTTTTAACAATATATATTATTTTATTCTTTATAAAATAATATTATGTATATAGCTTGGGGAAAGTAGCATTGCAAAAAAATATTAAAAAATTATATGGGTAGTCCATAAGATAGCTTGGGAAAAGTAGCATTTCTCAAGTTTTAAAATTGAAGGGTGGGCAATTACAGCCGCTGGTGGTTGGTGCTCAGGAAAAAAAAAAAAAAAAAAAAAATTATATATACACAGTAACAAAGGACATAACTTGGCTATACATAACTTCGCCCTTGAAACCACTAAAGGACATCCACTGGATAGAACCATTCTTTCTAACAAACATTGATTAAAGAAGAACTCCTTTGTGATAACCTGGGGTTTGGATGGGAAATTGAGGAGAAATTGAGGGAAATTAGACTGAAAAAAGGGGAGATACAACAAGAATTGGGAAAAGAATTACAGAGAAAGAGAGAGAGGTCAAAGCGAAATCGAGAGGGAAATGGTTGAATGCCATTATCATTCAAAACATATCATCCTCTAACCAAGTGCGGAGCTATGTATAGCCAAGGGTGGATAATTATCCATTCTTCAATTTGAAAAATTGTTATTGTCTATATATAATTTATTATTTTTTTATTTTTTCCTGACCACTGAGCTACCCGTGACTGTAATTGCCCACCCTTCAATTTGAAAACTTGAGAAATGCTACTTTCCGCAAGCTACCTTCTGGGCTATCTATACAATTTTTTAATATTTTTTTGCAATGTTATTTTTCCAGGTTATATAAATAATATTATTTTATAAAGAATAAAATAATATATATTTTATTAAAAATTTATTTAAAATTATATATATTATTTTATAAAGTTGGCCTAAAAATTTATAAATTATATATATTATTTTCTTTCTCGTTGTGCATCCAGCGCGTCTCCGGATTTCTCTCTGTCGTCCAAATGCTCTCACGATCCCAGCGCGTCTTCATGTTTCTCTCCAGCATGTCTCGCGGATTTTTTGCAAATATCGTGGCTGGTTTCGCAGATTGTCCGTCTCCATGACAGGTAGCCTCTTCTTCTTTTCTCTCATTTGTTTTCCTCCTTTTCTATTTCTTCTACGAAAGCTCTGTAAATAATCTATTTTGCAAAATCCGATCGTTGGATCTTGAATCCGACTACATTATCACCATGAAATCAATCTAGATCTACAACAAGGTAAACATTTTAGTTTTATTAGCTTTACTTTTAGCATAGATTCGTGAGGTGTTTATGTATATATGCATTATTCGGTTTGGTCGAAATTTTAAGCTTAGAATTACGGAGTTTCGACCGTTGGATCTTACTGGTTCTTGGGTATGTTAGACGAAGGGGGTAACAGAGTCGAGTAGTGGCCCTGGATGGCTAGAAAATGTTGGCGGCGACGAGCAATGTTTTTTTTTTTTTTTTGTTTAAATCTGACTGAAAATTAAAAACTAGATCTACGAAAATTTAGTCATTAGATCTAGTTTATTTTTAGATATATTAACCTTTTTGGCTTCGCGATTCTAATGATAGGCTCGGATTGTAGAAACCTCTGGTCGGCGAGGCTGGATCAGGTTGTTTGCGTAGACTATCGAATTATCTTATGTTTAAAAAAAATTAGTTCAAGCTAGTTCAATTTCTTTACTCACCTAATTGTGTAAATTGCCAAATTATCTAATGTTTAAAAAAAATTCATGCTTATTGTTCAAGTTAGAGATATTATCACTTAAATTTTCGGAAACTCGTTCAAATTTTTCAGAACTCACCCTCTGGACATGGGGAAAAAAAGCCCCCGCTATTTATAGTCAAAATTGAGCCTCGAAACACCCATAGCTGCCTGAACCAAGGTCTTAAACGCCTCATCCTCCCCTAGGGACCCAAAACTAGTGACATCTGATCTTGAAAACCCATTCCGACCAAGACACGGTTGGAAACCTGAAAATCTGGCCACTCCCCTCGAGATCCCAATGGTCAGAAGGCGTCACTCGGCGACCGACAGCAGCTGGTCGGCCATGGCAATGCAAGTTTCCAAAAATTGCACTCCAACCCTTTTGCAACTTTCCAATTTCGCTTTGGCCCCTTTCGGGAATAACGTCATTTCGACCTCCTTCTGGCAATTTTCTCGGGTGTTACAATAATTGCTTGTTTTTCATTATTCACCGGAGAGCAAAACAAGATACCATGGCCATCGACGCTACTATTGTCGATGATGCTCCCTCAACCTCCTTTGTTGCCTCGGTTGCAGCTCCGACCATAACTCCAGCATATGGTTCTCGATGCGGTGCTTGTAGGTTCTTGAGAAGAAAATGTATCCGAGGGTGCATCTTTGTCCCTTATTTCTACCATGAAGAAGACTTATTAATTTTGAAGCTATCTACAAAGTTTTTGGTGCCAGAAATGCCTCTAATCTCTTGACCCATCTTTCGATAAGAGACGGTTATGAGGCTGTCGTTACAATCTTGTATGAAGCTCAACCTAGGCTTCAAGATCCGATGTACGGTTGTGTATTCAAAATTTTTGCCCTTTAACAGTAGATATGATGAACCCTAAATCCTTAATTTTTTTGAGTTTCTGGACTTATTTTGCTAATTATGTGTGATTTTTAGGTTAACAATTTGCAAGTTTATCTAGTCTTTTTGAATGAGTTTGCAGACTCTTGTGCAAACCCTCAAAATGTTCAAAATCGATTTAACCCAGAAACGTACCTTATTCTAGAATTGGATTCGAGCTTTGCTGGTGATTTTGTTCATATCCCAAAAGAAAATGTTGATGAACCTAGATTAGTCGTGTTTGGCAAACATCATCAACATTGAGCATTGGCGAAATCCAAAGCTATCAACACGAGTGAATTAGATTTTTTTTTTTTACTGTTTATATGATTTATTTTTTACTGTTTGTATGATTTATTAAGCTTTAATAATGAGAAATGGCTTGAGAGAAATGAAGGCCTTTTTCAAGATGGTGTTGTCATCAATCAAATATATTTATTTAAATTCTAAATATATAAAATAATTTAAATGAGTGAAAAATTAAATTAAATTAATATTTACAGCGGTTAACAATGGTCACAAAATTTATTAATTTAATAATTAAAAAATAAAATAATTTAATTTCTTTTAACTTTTTTTGGTATTATTTTATTTTTGCCTACGCTTAAAATTTCTCGCTCCGCCCCTGAGTGGTTTGTACCTGATTTTAGTTATTGCACAACTTTGAAAAGAAATGGAATGACTCCTTAGCTATGGACGAAGTTAAACTTATTTACTACCTTCCAGGATCTTCATTTTGGAACCAATGCTTCCAACATGACATGCATGAATTTTGAAGTAATATAAGTCTGATGACCCTAAACTTTTGACTTGTATTCTCCAAGAAAGCCTTGTAAACTGAGCAAGGGAGGAAAAGAATGAGTATTCTCCAATCAAGAGGTTTCTTTACAATGATATGCAGTTTTAGATGCTTTTACTTAATCATTGTGCAGCAAATGAATGTATCAATAGCAAATAGCAAATGAAGAGCTCAATTTATGGGTTCTTCAATCATCTAGTACTTGAAAGGTTATTACTCTCATTTGGAACTTACGCTACTGATAAGGCTCTATGTTCTGAAGTGTGGTGGCGAATCACATTCCCATTGTCATTCGGCATGCTAAAGTGATCCATATTCCAGGTAGCATTAGACTTCTTGGAACCTACAAAACCAAATATCTGACCTGTACTTGAAATAGAAATTATTTTTTATACCTCCAATTATTGTTTTCCCCTGTTGTAATTTGTATATCAAATATTTATGGGACTGGTTCTGTGGAATATTCCTGAGCTTCAATGCCCAGTTGTGACATGCTCTGCTTACCTTCTACCCAAGTTTTTGGTCTGTTTTATTTGACCTTCTCAACCCCCAATTTTTATTTTAATTTTATATTTTCAGTAGGGATATAGCATGCAAAGTTGGATTAACATCTGTGGAGCAGAAAATTGTTTCAAAAGCTTGATTGAGAAATGTCAAATATTAAGTACATCATTATCCTGGTACATGTTTGATTGTGTCATTGAGTTTATTGTCTCTGATACGTTGAACCATTTAATATGGAAAAAAGTGGGTGTACTCAATTTATGACTGCAGTTCACTTTTGGTCTCGTGGAAGTTTTCTGTTTCTTTATCTACGACTAGAGATTCTAACTTCCCTAACAGTCTCCATTTTGTGTTCTCTGTTTGGTGCAAATACAGAGAAGAATCCGGAGAGGCAGAATTTTTGCTCATGTTCCATCATCTGAACTGGGAGGCAGCTTTGTGGCTTTCATGCAAATGGGAAAGCATTTCACATTTTTGGCCTTCCATTATATTGTAATTGCTATGTAACATTCTAAATGGCACCCATGATTCGCAGTTTGAGTTTCCTACCTGTAAATTGTTTCTGCTGCTGCTGATATTGTAATCATTTTTCTATAGGCCAAACCAAAATTCGTACCGTGACTATTCTTTTTCCCGTCATAGAGTTGGTTGACTTTTCCTCTTTGGCTGTGGTGTTGTAAGTTGTGCAGATGGGGTGTGTGTGTGTGAGAGAGAGCACTGTGGGTTAATTGTAACTATGATAAATGGACTGAAGTTGTATTGTGTGAATAAATAGGCAAGGAAACTGTGATAATATCCTTTGGATGATTTAATTTTCGAACTCTCTGGACCTAGTCTAACATGCTGAAGGAAAAAGTCTCTAGTATCATCCGTTAAGTTTCGGAGGTAACTGTGAGTGTTGGATAGCCTATTATACGTAAAGTTTCGGAGGTAATTGTGCCCGACAAAATTTTGACTTCTTCAGCTGGCCAAATATGTACGATGATGTTATTGGTATTTTTTGGATTATATTTTAAATTATATCATAAATGATAAAAATATTTTTTGTGTCTTATTGCTTTATTTCACCGTGTTTTACTGTCTTAGATAAGGAATATTTTAATTATACGTTTTACTGTTTTGGATGCGGGGTATTTTAGATATTTTAGTTATATTATGTAATTTATGGTATAAGTTATAATATACCAATAGCATTTTTTACATGTCCTACTCCAATAGAACTTTATATTTATTAAGATAGGGTTTGTAAAAGGAGTAAGATAAATTTATATCAAAATAAATTAGGATATAGAATGATCAAGAAGTATTTTAAAAATTTTATTAATTTTTTTAGAATGTATTGGAAGACATGTATTTATTTATTTATAAAATTTAAGATAAATATATCTGAAGGTGAATGAGAGATAAATTTATTTGAAAAGTTTAAAATAAGAAGTCACATGATTTCTTTTTCAAGAGTTGTTAAATAAATTTAATAAATATAATAAAAATATTTTTAAGTATAATATTTTTTGTATATCATTTTTTCTTGTCTATATCTTGATTAATAAACATTATGATGAAAATGAAAACTATAAAAGATGAATCATTAGTTTGGCAAACTTGCATACTCCTTTACGTCAAAATAGTTAGAAATTATAACACATTATTAAGTAAATTATCAGGTGCCGGTTTGTTTGAATTTTCTTCTCCTATTTTTAGGCTCGTTTTCTTTTCTTTTCCATTTTAAATGATAAGCTAGAATTTATAAAATTGATCCTATTCAGTGAAATAAAAACTTGATATATTTGCTATATTTGGTGGAATTCCAATTTGTGTTGTAGAATTTGGGAGAAATCGTGGGAAGGTTTCTTGTACGAAACCGATGATGCAAATGAAGGTTAGTCAAAAAGAGTATCCTGCGGGTTGAGGTGAGGCCTATTTTTCTAGAGACTAGTCGAGTGAAAATCCAAGTTACTCACGTCAATAAAAAAGAAAAAAAAGGTCTTCTGTCCTTCTTGGTTTGGTTTGGTTTGGTTAAAGAGGAGTCATGTCTGGGGCAGTGGCCCTTGTTGACAAGTAGTTTGGTTATTTTACCATCTATCCTTAGATTAAAATCTACGAGTAATGCTATTCATCTCCAGTGGAGATGAACAGCAGTGACATGGAAAGTAAATTGTCTGCATAGTTGGCAGACAATTCACTTTCTCTCTCCCTTCCACTGTGTCTTCCTCTCTCTCTCTCCCCCCCAGCTGTCCGAACTTACCCCCCCCTCTCTCCCCCAGCTGTCCGAACTTACCCCCCTCTCTCTCTCCCCCACAGCTGCCCAACTTCACCCATTTTCTCTCTCTCTCTCTCTCCCCCCCAGCTGTCCGAACTTACCCCCCTCTCTCTCTCCCCCACAGCTGCCCAACTTCACCCATTTTCTCTCTCTCTCTCTCTCTCCCATAGCCGCCCAAACTTCATTTGCTGCTGTTACATTTATTTTGCAATTAAATGTAACAACAACAACCATATATTACTATTGTTACATTTAATTGCAAAATAATAAAAAAAAAATTATTGTTATATTTGATCATAAAATAATAAAAAAATATATCAAATTATATTGAATTTGATCTTAAAAATTTTAATTTTATCCCAATCTTATTTACACTGATTTTTAACTCTATCAAAAGTCACCACACAAGTCAAAAAATAAATTTGACAAATATTAAAATTTCATAAGTAACTGGCCACAGTCTCCCCCGCCAACACCGCTCGCATCGCTGTCGTCCCTCCTTCCGCCGCTCACACAGCCGTTGCCCCCATCACCGGCCACAGACCACGAAGTCGCCCTTCCCCCCATCATCACCCCAACCCGCTGGCCACAGAAACCCTCTATCGTCACATGCACCCACTGCAAATTTATTTTCTGGCTTGTGTGGTGACTTTTGATAAAGTTAAAAATCAGTGTAAAATAAGATTAGGATAAAATTAAAATTTTTAAGTTCAAATTCAATATAATTTGATATATTTTTTTATTATTTTGCAATTAAATGTAACAATAGTAATATATGGCTGTTGTTGTTACATTTATTTTGCATGTAACAACAGCAAATGAAGTTTGGGCAGCTATGGGGGAGAGAGGGAGAGAGAGAGAGAGAAAAAATGGGTGAGGTTGGGCAGCTGTGGGGGGGAGAGAGAGAGAATGGAAGACACAGTGGAAGGGAGATATGCAGACAATTCACTTTCCATGTCACTGCTGTTGGAGATGAATAGCATTACCCAAAATCTACTCTTGCCGTTTGCTGGTTTTCTTTAATTTTCTAGGCTGAGAAGCTTGGCGTATTTGTCGGGGTAGAGATGCAGCACAAGAAATTCTTGATGAATCAGAAACACCCTAACAGCTAACAGAATTAATGATTTGGTGTGGGTGCATATTGTGGTTAAGGGTTCATCCTTTTATATTTTATAATTTATTTTTATTCTTTTATTATTAAATTACTCGAATAATTTTATTTTTAATCAAACCGAGAAATTCTCAAATCGTAAACCACACAATTTGAGAATTTTTCAAACTGTTCCCCTCCAAAAAACTGTGCAGTGCGATGCAATTAGTTTTCGCAGTTTGTCGATTTTTTTTAACACCACTAATTTAAGTTAATAATGTTTTTGGTTTTAAAAAATTGATAAATTATTAAAATTTAACAAAAAAAAAAACTAGAATAAACATATTAGTGAATAATATAAATAAAATTTATAAAAATATTATTTTTTTAATAAAAATAAATTATAAATTGATATTCAATTGATAAAATTTTTACCATTAAATATTGATAAATTATATACAATTATTAAAAAATATATTAACATAGTATTTTATGTTTAAATTTAAGTTTAATTTATAAAAATGTTAAATATATATATTGAGAGATATTAATATATATATATATATATAGAGAGAGAGAGAAGGGAAGAGATGGAGGCAACAATGGAGTTGGCGGCCGCGATGAAGATAGAGTCGGTGACAGCAATAAAGTGATGACGAAAGCATTGATGGAGGTGATGGCGATGGAAATGGGGATGGGATTGGAGTCCGCGGCTACCATAAAATGGAGGAAGGTAGCAATGAGAAGGAGATGGGGGCAAAGAGAGTTTTGTAATATTTTAAGGTTGAAAATATGATAGTTATTAGAGTATAAAATTATAAAATACTTAATCAACTAAATAAGTTATGAATAAGAGAAAAGAGAGTTTTATTTTTATATTTAAATTTATTAAAAATTACCTATTGTATTTAATATCCATGTACATACAAAACATTATTAGACTAATACTAATGATACCACGTCACTAAAGTGATGTGTATCATATATTTACATTAAATAACATAGTGGAACTATAACCATATTTGGTGCATCTTAATTAATAAGCATCAACATAATATTCTCATAAATGGTCATGTCTATAATTTTATCTTTTTATATTGTCATACATCAATTATACTTTTTTTTATTTTAAAATTTTTGAAATTTTCACTGTATACAACTAGTTAAGAAGAGAGAGACACAGAAAGAGAGTAAAAACTCATAATTAAGTAGGTATGATTAGTCGTTTGAGATCTAAAATAAATTAGGTCACAAGCCAATGCACTAAATTATTGTAATTAGGTTTATAAGCTTTTGCATAAGATTGTCAATTTATTGGTTTTTAAATTAACTTTTGGAATTAATCAATATGTTATTTTAGTTATAAATTAAACTGCAAAAAGTAAACACAAGTCTGCAGGCCCATGGCCCACTTGAACCATGGGCCGGTGGCCCAAGACAATGGGTCGAGTATGGTCGACCATTAACCATTAAAATATGTCCCAAAAAAATAAATAAATTGGATAACCAAAGTTTAAAATAGTACAGTAGAGCACAAAATTTTCGAAAATAAGAATAATAATACATTACCTTTGTTAAATTGTAAGCAAGAGATCAACAAGTGTACCTGCTACTGCAAATAATAACCCCCACTAATTTCTTATCAATGCGTAATCAAGAATGTCAATTTCAACCTCCCCTCTTGGTTTTGTATGACTTTTAATTTGACCCTTTATTGAATAGAATGAAATGTTTGGTGAATTTTAATTTAATTCACATTAACTGCGTTAAAAGACTGAAACTCAGCTGGAGTGCATTAGATGGGTTCACATGTTATGCTAAACGATCATAACTTAAGTTCAATGCAATTTGATCAATTTATCAAACAGTTTTATATAATTAAACTGTGATAATATCTGTTAAAGCGTGGGGGCCTTTGTAGGCATCATTAAGTCCATAATATCTGTTACCACTTACCAGTCAAAACTTACAGCGCACACAGCAGCTAGGAGAAGGCAGCAGAAGGAGAGAGACATGAATTGCTTGCATCGCCTTGCTCATTATGCTGTCTGCGCAGGCAGTAGGCAGCAGCAAGCAATCGGGGTCCAATTCAAAGCTTGCTGCGTGCCCATCCACTTCAAACTTACAATCCGGAGTCACGCTGGCTAAAGCCTTGAAAAACTGCATTATAGCAGCCTGTCTAAAAACAATAGGCCTCGCAGGTTGGTTTTGTTTATTTCACAGCTATGGTATAGATGAAAGGGACACAGAAAAAAAGTAGTCCAAATTACAAAACATAGACTAAGAAGTAGTCTCAATACTCTCTACTTTGATGAGAATGTGCTTTCGTTTTTAGGGTTTTGCTGTTTGATTACATATATTGTTATTATTGCTCTCAGAAGGTTCCAAATCCTTGAAAACACACAAAACAAACTAAAACAAAACAATATAGAACAAAGAAAAGGCAAATTAGAGAGAGCACATAAATAAACGTGGTAATAACAAAGAAAAGGCAAGGCAATATGCAGGTGGGTGAAGCTTATTTAAAGCTTCAACTGTCTTTTGTCTTTCTTTCTTTTTTTTGGTTTGGTTGACATTATTAACTTAGGAACATTTGTTAATTATGATATGAGGTGAAAAATTAAGATATGAGATGCATTTCAAACTTTTATCATTTTCAATATGTTTGTTAAGTTTATCTGATCATTCTTGAAAAAATCATTAATGACCTCTTATCTTTACGTTTCAAAATATACACATCTCTTTTCTCCCTCAAGATAAGCATATTTTGATCCCTATATATAAGAAAAAAATGACTTATGTGTTCTCTAATGCATTTCAAAGAATTTAACAAACAATTTGATAAAAAATTTGGAATGTTTTTCAATTTTATTTTGACCATTCCATATTTTAGTTCAAAAATCATTCCGAACTTATTTTGATATTCCTTTATCTTGTTTGATGATGGTTTTTGGGACCGACCACCACGTGCCACCTCTGCGACTGGACCTCGGGAATGGAACCTTGGACTTGGGGATGTCGGACCTCGGGTGTAGAACCTGCAAGACAATGGAGGGCCGGGGCTTGGATCTCCCGAGGTGGACTCCGACGCTCAAATCAGTAGAGTAAATGCAAGTAGTAGTAAATGAGAGAGCTGTAGAGATTGAATATACTTGGCGAGAGTCCTTGTCTTTTATAGGCGAACCCGTTTTGGGGTACCCGAGATGAGCGGGCACGACTCCCGAGAATCCCGGTCAAGTTGGAACGGGTCTTGCGGTTCGACCCGGATTTTCCGGGCTCCGCTCCGGAGTGTTGACTTGCCACGTGTCGGTCTCTCCGGTAATCCACGTGGCAAGTGAGACTATTAGCGCGTATGGGTATTCTAATAATTCTAGGTGGTGCCACATCACTTACCCCCACTCCTTGAGCCGAGCTGAGAATCTTGCTGGGTCGAGGAGTAACTTAATTTCTGAGTTTATTTGACTGTAAATTTTTTCCAAGGTGCACAAGAGTATTTCTAAGTATGAGACAACCAAACCCCACAGTTTTTTTTTTGTGCTTTTTCTATTTTTATTTTATTATTTTTTACTTTTGCTTCCCTTTTGCTTTTTTTTTTATTATTTTAAATCAAATTTTCCCTCGGCCAGGCCGCCTCGGCCATGGCTTGGCCTGGCCCGACCTCGGCCGCAGTCGTGCTCGGCCTCGCCAAGGCGAGGCCGAGCTTCCTCGGCCATGGCCGAGCTCTGGCTCGGCCATGCTCGGCCTCGCCAGATCTCGGCGAGGCTGAGCCCCTCGGCCACGGCCGAGCGCTTGGCTCGGCCTGGCTGAGGTCGGCCAGGGTCGGGGGATTCGGCCCTGGCCGAATCGGCCATGGCCGACCCCCCTCCTGCTTCTTCTTCTACAATTTTTTTAATATATATTTATACATATAATATATATATATATCAGGGGCGTCCTTGGGTCGGCCATGGCCGACCCTTGAGACTTTTGCCCCTTTTTAATTATTATTTATTTGTTATTATTATTTTATATATATATATATATTTTTATCCCCTTGGGTTAGCCATGGCCGACCCTTGGGCTTTGACAAAGCCCTTGGGCTTTTCCTTTGTTAATAATAATAAAACGATCTTTAAAACAAGGCTTAACTTCACTAACCTGTTTCCTTGGCTCTTCTTTTTCGCAGGCGTGACTCGAGATTTTTCCAAACTAAATCGCGTCTGTTGAGCTCCTTTTGGCTTGTGTCCAGCTGTGGTTTTCCTTCCTTGACCTCTATCTTTCTTCTCTTGGTCAGGCTGGGATATCCTCTAGTGGGATTCCTTGGTCTGGCTGATCAGGCTGAGATATCCTCTTGTCAAGATGGGGTCCCTTGGTCTCTTGACCTTTGGATTTTAGTCACTCCCATGCAGAAGAGGGTGCTGGGCTTTGATTTTTTTGGCCGTTAGTCCACCTTCGGCTTGGGAACGGCTTAGGATCCTGACCCTTGGGTTCTTGTCACTCCCTCGTCGAGGAGGGTGTTGAGTTTCTTCCGGCCGTTAGTCCACCTTCTACTTGTGGACGGCCTAGGGCACTTGACCCTTGGATTTTAGCCACTCCCTCACGGAGGAGGGTGTTGGGCTAGAGATTTTTCGAGGCCATTAGTCCACTTTGAGGACGACCTAGGGCTCGTGACCCTTGGATTTTAGCCACTCCCTCACGGAGGAGGGTGTTAGGTTAAAGTTCTTCCGTGGCCATTAGTCCACCTTTGGGGACGGCTTAGGGCTCGTGACCCTTGGATTTTAGCCACTCCCTCACGGAGGAGGGTGTTAGGCTAGAGTTCTTCCGTGGCCATTAGTCCACCTTTGGACCTAGGGCTGTGATCCTTGGATTTTAGCCACTCCCTCACGGAGGAGGGTGTTAGGCTAAAGTTCTTCCGTGGCCATTAGTCCACATTTGGGGACGGCCTAGGGCTCGTGACCCTTGGATTTTAGCCACTCCCTCACGGAGAAAGGTGTTAGGCTAGAGTTCTTCCGTGGCCATTAGTCCACCTTTGGGCCTAGGGCTGTGACCCTTGGATTTTAGCCACTCCCTCACGGAGGAGGGTGTTAGGCTAAAGTTCTTCCGTGGCCATTAGTCCACCTTTGGGGACGGCCTAGGGCTCGTGACCCTTGGATTTTAGCCACTCCCTCACGGAGGAGGGTGTTAGGCTAGAGTTCTTCCGTGGCCATTAGTCCACATTTGGGGACGGCCTAGGGCTCGTGACCCTTGGATTTTAGCCACTCCCTCACGGAGGAGGATGTTAGGCTAAAGTTCTTCCGTGGCCATTAGTCCACATTTGGGGACGGCCTAGAGCTCGTGACCCTTGGATTTTAGTCACTCCCTCACGGAGGAGGGTGTTAGGCTAGAGTTCTTCCGTGGCCATTAGTCCACATTTGGGGACGGCCTAGGGCTCGTGACCCTTGGATTTTAGCCACTCCCTCACGGAGGAGGGTGTTAGGCTAGAGTTCTTCCGTGGCTATTAGTCCACCTTTGGGGACGGCCTAGGGCTCGTAACCCTTGGATTTTTCTTTGGCGAAGTGTTGGCCTTTGTGAGATTGCTATTAGATGGAGAGAATCCGAAGTCTTGCCATTAGTCGTAAAAGAAAGAGTACAAAGAGGTTCGAGGAATTCCCCTCCTCATTGAAAAAACTTCCTTAAGTTTTGGACATTCCAGGTACGCTTCAAGGACTTGCTTCCCATGTCTTCTAGTTGATATGCCCCCGGACTTAAGGATTCTATCACCTGGTACGGTCCTTCCCAATTCGGAGTTAGTTTATTTGCGTCTCGAGGATGACTCAAGTCGAACCGTCGCAATACCAAATCTCATGGCATGAAACTCTTAGCGTGGACTCATCGGTTATAGTACATAGTAATGCAGCCTTTCGAATTTACAATAGGTCTTGGAGCTCATCCACCCCCAATGCGCTGTTTTCCTTCTCTCCGAGATGGTGTCCAACTTCGCTCTCGGAAGTGATCCCGAGTGGGAGACCTCCTATTATCTGACTTGGACTCAACTCTACCCGAACTCATGCCTTCTTGGTCAACGAAATCTTGGAGGTAACCCCGGTTGATAAGCTCCTGAATCTCTTCTTTTAATTGGATGCAGTCCTCTGTAACATGACCATGGTCGCGATGAAAACAACAATATTTCCTTTTACTTCGAGTTTTGGGTGGAGACCTCAACGGTGGAGGACGCCGCAGATAATCCTTATCCTCTAATGCCAGTAAAATCTCTGCTCGACTGGCGTTGAGGGGAGTATAACTCACCGGGCTTCCCCATGCACCCCCAAAACCCGGGCGATCTGGAGCTCGGGAGGGGCGGTAGTCCGTCTTCTGTTCCACCATCGGCCTTTTCTTCTCCTTTTCTCTTTCCTTCTTATCAGGCTGTTCAACCCTCTTCACCTTCATCACCTCTTCCGCATTGATGTACTTATTAGCCCGTGTAAGGGCTTCTGTGAAAGTACGAGGTGGAGTCTTAGCCAAGGACTGAGCGAATGGTCCAGCCCTCAAGCCATTATGGAGAGCCACCATGGCGATCCGTTGATCAAACTCGTCAATGCTCAACGCCTCCTCATTGAACTTAGCCACGAAATCCCTTAGGGATTCACCCTGATTTTGCTTGATGTTCACCAGAGCCATGGAAGACTTCCGGTGGCGCTTTAAGGGAGCGTAATGGGCTAGGAAAAAAGTCTTCAGCTCTTCCCAGCTATTGATGGAACGATGGGGAAGGCAGGAGTACCAGGTCCGGGCATGTCCTCCCAAAGTAGCCGAAAATGCCCGGCACCACATCGCGTCCGACCCCGATTGCACCAGCATGTGAGAGTCGGGCCTCGACGTGATCATAGGGATCTGTGCTTCCATCATAGAGCTTGATGGAGGGGATACGAAACCTTTCCGGTGGAACCTCCGCCATGATGCCCTTACTCAAGGGTTGGTTAGAGCCGAGGTGGAGCAACTCTTCTTTTCCCTTCTTGAGTTCCTGGACTTGCTTCTCTAGGAAACGCAATCGCCTCTCCTGCGAAGTCCCTCTTTCTCGCGAGGGGGCAGAAGTGGATCCTGTCGCCTCGGAGGAGTGGATTTCTTGGCCCGTTTGGCGGGATTGACGAGGCTCTCGAGCAGGAGGAGGTGACTGATGCTCCGCTCGCTGAGAGGGCACATGCAAACGATGTTGTTCAGCCTGGTGTAGATAACCAGTCAACAACTCAGTTAGCTGTTGGACCTGGTTTTCCAACCTGGTGAGTCGGTCCTCCGGCATTGGATTGGCTGGAGGTGGTGGATTTTCCCCTTGCTGCGAGGCCTCTAGATTGGCTCCGACCTGGCTACGAGTCACGTCTCTTCGGGGAGCCATGTAGTTAGTTATAGCAAGGAGTGAAAGTCGTTTGACACTCGTGGAAAGACCGAGGTCTGAGGTGAGGAGTTGAAGTCCGAAGCGTGAGGTAGGGAATGAAGAGGCTAGCGAGTTTGGACGTCGACCCCACGGTAGGCGCCAAATGATGATGGTTTTTGGGACGACCACCACATGTCACCTCTGCGAATGGACCTCGAGAATGGAATCTCGGACTTGGGGATGTTGGACCTCGGGTGTAGAACCTGCAAGACAATGGAGGGCCGGGGCTTGTATCCCCGGGGGTGGAATCCGACGCTCAAATCAGTAGAGTAAATGCAAGTAGTAGTAAATGAGACAGGTGTAGAGATTGAATATACCTGACGAGAGTCCTTGTCTTTTATAGGTGAACCCGTTTTGGGATACCTGAGATGAGCGGGCACGACTCCCGAGAATCTCGGTCAAGTTGGAACGGGTGTTGCGGTTCGACCCGGATTTTTCGGGCTCCGCTCCGGAGTGTTGACTTGCCACGTGTCGGTCTCTCCGGTGATCCACGTGGCAGGTGAGACTATTAGCGCGTATGGGTATTCTAGTAATTTTAGGTGGTGCCACGTCATTGTTCATTTTAGTAAACTCTATCTAAAGAAACGATATGGGACGGTGAACCTACAAATGAGCTGACCTTTTTGATTTTTACTTTTGGTTGTTTTGTTGACCTTAAACAAATATATTTATGAAAATGTATCCTAATTCCTCTAGGTGGTCTGGTTGAGTATGATTTTCGTAGCATAAGGAGGTCCCAATTGTGATTTAAGGGCTGGGGCTGCTCCTTTGTCGTAGCCTTTGTTTGAGGTTTGGCGGCTCCGTCATGCTATTGCTAGCGTCGTCATCAATCCTGTTTTTATTAGGCACGTTGACATACATTTGTGGCCGCATGCATGTAGGTATTTGGCATCTGTTTTCTAATTAAGATCCCAACTTTTTTAACCAATTTTATTTTTTAAGTTTTTGGGCACTTATTTAATTAATTACAAGTAATTTATAAATTATTTTATGTATCTAATATTATACTATAAATGTAATATGATTCGTTATTAAAAACTTTTGAAAGTATCCCAAATCATGCGTCGATGGGCAAATTGATATAAAGTCGATGTACCTCTTATTGTATTTGTTAATTAAGATATGAGATAGAAAAAGTAAAATACGAAAAGTATTTTAGATAAAAGTATTTTTCATTATATTTGTTAAATTTTTTTAACAATCCATTAAAAAGAAGTCACGTGACTTCGTGCTTAGGATTGTTCAGATAAATTTATTTTGAATCTTATAAAAAAGAAAAAATGATCCATATGTCCTCTAATATATTTTAAAAAATTTAATAAATAATATAATAAAAATTTTAGAATATTTCTCAATCTTATCTTAATTATTTTATATCTTAATTTAAAAAATATTTTAATCTTATTTTTGCATTTTAACAAATGATTAATGTAATTTTGATTATGAGATAGAGGGACAGAGAGCATGGATGGGTTCAAGGGTGTAGCCAAGTAAGGCCCCCACTGGGCCAGATCTTAACTTTTTTATATTATTTTTAATTTAAATTTAAATTTCAAAATTAATCTAAAACTATTATATTAAAATTTAGCCCAAACAGGCCAAATGGCTCAAATCTACTGACTCCTAAATCTTAATCCATTTCATTTTCAAATTTATCCCATTTCTTGTTTTCTTTCTCAATTTCCACCCGATTTTCTTTGTTCCACGGCTATAATTGAAAGGATATTTTCTACGACGAACATTTTGAATAATTGATTGTGTAATAGAATTAGAGACAAATAGATGAATGATACCTTAATTGTGTGTGTTGAAAATAATATATTTAATAAAATTAATAATGAAGTCATTATATGGATTATGAAAGTATGAAAAGTTGTAAAAAATAATTATAAAAATAAAATTTATATTTTAATAATAATATTATTATATTTTTTATATTTAAATTGGACCTAACTTAATGACAATTCTGGCCGGACCCATACCATGGGTTGGTGTCCTGGTGAAGTTGACTCATGGGGGAATCCGGGGAAGCTTCAGTTTGGCCCTTCAATAATTCTGCAATAATTTTCAAACAGAAGCTTGAGATATGATGGTTGATGTCAAAAGAAAAGGCTTCTTATTTTCCTTATTAATTTCAAAAGCATAAGCCTCTCTGGACGCCTCCCGGCCCTCCAACACACATTCTTCATACTTTCTTCCTAATCAATTCCATTCTATCAGGCGCATCAATAGAACAGAACAGAACAGAACCCCTTCCCTTCAGAATTGATGTGCTCTGTCTGAAACTAATAAAGCCTTTCAGCCTCCAAACAAAGACTTTAATTAGCTTCAATCCCACATTTTGCATATCCTGTCCAGGTGAATCTTCATTAGATTTTTTTAATCTTTTTACATATATTCTCTTCATATCTCTAGAGATAGATATTATTATTATTACATGCACGACAGGACAAAGACAAGAAACATGACAGGAGGAGGCTTGACGGGTGAGGCTAAAGAGGTCACCATATGTAACAGATCGAAGAAAAGCAGCCAAAATGAGGCAATGGAATCCCAGAGAAGTTTGAAAACAAAACAAAAACCAACCCGAATAAGCACAGAAATGGTCAACTGTTGGCAGCTTGTGTGTGTGGGTATCTTGAGATCCTCAATGCATTCCAGCACTCATTCATCAACAAGACGTCCAAAAGATTCATGTACCATATACATAAATAAATTCGAGACAGCTTAAAATGGAGAAAGAACAAAACCCATCTAAAATATGTCATCAAACTAATATGGCAGCTTTACCCAAATTTTATACCAAAAATATGCCACTTTTACTTATGTAATAGTGAGATTTTCTCAAGTATATATATGAATTTGGTTGATCCAATGAGTTTTATATCTTTATCTTATAATATATTAATAAATAATTAACTACCCTTGGTGCAATAGTTCTTGTGATTATAAGATACGTAAAAAACAAAAAAGAAGAAAGATATTTATTTAAAAGTCGTAAATTTCAATCGCACAAGTTTGCCAACAAAAGAAAGAAAAAAAGTGCTTAATTATTACCCTTTTGGGATTTGGCATGTACCCACCACTATGCCACCAAATATAGAATGAGATACATTGTTCGACCTGTGGGTTAATTAGCAAAAATGTATGTAAACAGGGAACAATCAACATGATTCTTTGATTAAGGTCTTAAGTACATGTTTATCACATGCCTTGTCCAGCTTAATTCTTTTGACTTTTTGCTTGACTCCATTATTATTGACCCCCCATTCCCTCACTATTTATTTAAGTTCATGCATATTGTTCTTTTATCAATTTATTAAGTTAATATATACCCAGTAAAGACAATATTGCTTTTATTATAACTTATGGTTAGAAATCATACTAGCATGGTAATTATCTTAACAACTTTTTTTTTTTTTTTTTTTGGAGTTAGAGCCCTTGGCTCTAAATCCATTTGCAATGACAGGGACGTTTTGTTTTGTTAGAGATCTTGATAAACTCCTCATCTTCTTGGTAAATTTAAAAATCATATATTAGAATCTCGTTAAATCACAAAAATTGAAATAATAATTGTACTAAAAGAAGTTAACGACTCTATAATTAATAAAATTTTACTCGAGTTAATTACTCATGTTTAAACACTGGATAGATAAATTATAACTAATGCAAAAAATTTACTCGATTTAATTACTCATATTTTAAAAAATTATGATTTTTACATAATGAACTTTGGTTGTAAGTTAAAACAAAAATACAAGTAAATTTGATAAGTGATTTTTATAAATTAAGGTGATACATAAAATTAATAATAATTATAATAATCTTATTTAAATTAACAATAGATATTTTATTTTTATTAATTATAAATAAAATTATTATAAAATTGATCAAATTTATGTGTAAAAATAAAAGTTGGGAATTTCTAGGAGGCAAAGGGTTGATGCACGAGGAAGGAGAAAGGCACATTTAAAGCGCGAGAGAGAGAGAGAAGGGACGGAGGACGCGTTTGGCGCTGGCGTCCAGCGAGTGGAGTCCGTTTTTAGCGAAAACGTAACTGAACTGGGACCCGGGGGCGGCCTCCTCCTCACGTGCAAATTACAGAGGCGTCATCCGCGGTACATGTCATGTCTTTCTTTCACTGCCCATGGGCCATTGCCATCCTCCTCAGTACTCACCACACCATCATCATGCGATGCTCAATCAATCATTTGCTTCACGTCATCCAACGCCTCAACCAGCTTCCTTTCCGTCAATACTCTACATCTAATTACCCGAATGATGAGCCGCTCCCTCGCTCCGCGGGGGGCCTAATTAATTAACCCATACGTACGTACCCATGTTGAATTTGAGAGTAAAAAAATCGTCCTTAAAAACATGGGCCAGCACTTGTTACCACTTCTTACCAACTAAGAAATTGGCGTGAAATGCAAAATGGGTTTGACTTAAAGACAGGACCATGGGTTGATATTTATGTTTACATACTAATTTTAAAAAAAATGAAAATGAAAGATTTATAAATAGAGAATTATGGGGGGGCAAAATGAAAAATCAATTTCAATACAATGACGTTCGCCAACCCTAGAAGAAGTAGGCAATAGTGTCTGCTAATCAACTCAACTCAACTGTATTTTTTTTTTTTGTAATTACAGCTCAATTGAAGCCGAATGTCAAAAAAGGGCCGGGCGGGCGGAGGGGCGAGCCACCTCTCCAACCACCCCCCCTCTCTCTCTCTCTCTCTCTCTCTCTCCGTATAGTACCTTTGGTTGGTTGGTGGGTGCTTATATAAATGCGGGAAATGCGAAGAGTTTTTGGCAAGATCTTGCTCTCATATCTCAACGCTCAACAGCAGCAAGCAATTGTGAAAGAGGTTGCCACCACCTTTCTCTTCACAACAAAGAGCTTCCAGCAAGAATGGCAATCCTCACCGCTGCTCACTTGGCCAGCTTCTTTGGCATTCTAGGTTTCAATTCCTTCCTTCAATATTCATTAATTCATTTCCCTCTCTCTCTCTCTCTCTCTCTCACCCCGCATAATAACCGCAGCTTCTTCTCCTTTTCTCTGAAACTTGGTTTCTTCCTTTTCTTGCAGGGAACATTCTGTCATTTTTGGTGTTCTTGGCCCCAGTGTAAGCTCTCTCTCTCTCTCTCTCTCTCTCTCTCTCTCTCTTTATCTCATGCAATGTTAATCATATATGTACATATATGGGTGGCAGGCCAACCTTCTACAAGATCTACAAGAAGAAATCGACAGAAGGGTTCCAATCACTGCCATACTCTGTAGCCCTGTTCAGCGCCTTGCTGCTTCTCTACTATGGCTTTCTCAAGACCAATGGGCTTATGATTATCACCATCAACGGCATTGGCTGCGCCATTGAATCCTTTTATCTCTTCCTCTTCATGATCTACGCTACAAAGGAGGCCAAGGTACGTACCTATCCTCTCTCTCTCTCTCTTTATATATATATATATATACCCAAAAAACAAAAACTATCAAAACTTTAAATATTGAATTAATTACTGGGCCTTTTCGTACATTCCTTTTTTCATTAATTAACTTCTCATTTTGTGGGTAACTTTTAATTTCAGATATACACAACGAAGCTGCTTCTCTTGTTCAACGTAGGAGCATTTGGTATCATGTTGCTTTCCACATCCCTGCTCTTTAAAGGCCATCGGCGACTTAGTATTGTGGGGTGGATTTGCGCTGTGTTTTCTGTCTGTGTTTTCGCCGCCCCTCTTAGCATTATGGTAACCAACGAGAGAACCATATTTATGGATTTTTTTTTTGTTTACTATAATTAATGACAGCTTTATAACTATTTTAAATTATTCTTCGTAAAAATTCTAGTTATGATTTATATATGAAACATGATAATTGTTTCATCTTATGATGTTTAGAGGAACTGGAAGTTTGTTATATAGAACAGACCATCATCCATACTGTTATGGTTGGTTGTCATCCATTAATAGAAAACATATATATGTTGTTTCATGATCAGAACTTTTACGTAAATATCTGAAAATATGATTTTTTTTTTTAGCGCAAAGTGATGAAATACATAATTAAAGTTTACTGCATTGTTTAATTAATCAATAAAAAATTATAATCAAATGCTCTTATTTATGTGCAGAGACGAGTGATAAAAACGAAGAGCGTAGAGTACATGCCATTTCCGCTGTCATTTTGCCTGACACTATCTGCTATCATGTGGTTCTTCTATGGATTTTTGATGAAGGACTTCTACATAGCAGTAAGTTTCCAAAACCCTCAAAATAATAACCACCCATCTCAAGATGACCATCATTCTTAATTTCATATTCTTTTCTATATATCTAATTATTTACTTAAAAATGATGTTTTCCATCAGCAGATCAACCCATTCCATTTTAAATAAGAACTTCAGTTTTTTATTTTTAATTGGGATCGATTTTGTGCTTGTTTGTCTGCAAAGCATTATATAATATCCTAACTGATATATATCACTGAATTTTTCTTTGTTATTTCTGTGTGAGCAGACACCAAATATTCTAGGGTTTGTGTTTGGAATAGCACAAATGGTCCTGTACATCATCTACAAGGGCAGCAAAAAGGAAGCTGTGCCAGAAGCCAAGCTTCAGGATTTAACGACCGTTATAGACTTGCAAGTAGTGGAGATGCAAGAGAACGTCAAGCCAGAAGGAATGACTCCTTAGCTGTAGACGAAGTTAAAACTTATATATTTACTACCTTCCATGATCTTCATTTTGGAACCAATGCTTCCAACATGACATGAATGAATTTTGAAGTAATATAAGTCTGATGACCCTAAACTTTTGACTCGTATTCTCCGAGAAAAGCCTTGTAAACTGAGCAAGGGAGAAAAGAATGAGTATACTTTTTGGAGGAAATGACTAGGAAGGACCAATGGCAAATCAAGACGTTTCTTTACAATGATATGCAGTTTTAGATGCCTTTACCTAATCATTGTGCACCAAATGAGTGTGTCAATAGCAAAGAGCAAATGAAGAGCTCAATGTTACAAACATACAGAGATAACAAATCTCCACACACACACAGTTAAAATTGGTACTAATGAAATTAAAGACAAACGAAATAGGAGACAAAAAATTTATAGTGGTTCACCCCAAACAAGGGCTACGTCCACTTGAGCTTCAGTGAGAAGAGCTCACTCCACTAAATATATTCAATCCGATTACAATGATATCGAAACCCAAAAATAACCCTAGTTTTCTATACAACATGCTCAGAATCACTGACAAATTAAGAGCTTACCTTCGATCGAAAACAAAACCAAAGAACACAAAGGGGAAGACGAACTGTACAAGATTTACAGAGAGAGAGAAAGAAAACCCTAAAATGATAATACTCTCGGCCACCCCTCTATTCTTTGGTCTTCACCACCGAATCATCAATCTCGAGGCGCGATAAATAATGCGACTGAATGGCTGGGATTGCACACAATAAAACAGCACAGACGGCCTGGATGAGATCGTGCAAAAGGGACAGTTGCAGGGTATGTGATAAAAGCCAAAAGCCATAGGGCTTGGGCTGGCCCAAAGGCGGCTGCAGATTTGCCCTCCAGTAGGCGCCCAAAAGGAGCAGCCCACGGTTGCTGAAAATGCCCCCCCTGCCTTTGGGCCTCATTTGAAGTTTCACAAAAAAAATATAACAAACTCTACCTTGAAACATCAAATGACTAAGTAATCAGACAAAAAAATATAAGTGCAGCATGCTACAATTCTCACCTTCACAGCTCTAAATGATTAAAATGATTTAGCCATCGTCAATATGCAACAAATTCAAGCAATGCTTGAATTTAGTTGCAGTTAATACCTTGGTGCCCATATCAGCGGGATTGTTGGCTGAAGAAACTTTCTAGATGTCCACAGTTCCGTTGGCTATCATTTCCCTTACATAATGATACTTCACATCCACATGTTGGTCCTATCATGATACACTGGATTTTTGGACAGGTGGATGGCACTTTGGCTATCCGAGAAAACCATCACTTTGCTTTGAAGCAAGTGGATTTTCTTGAGAATACCTTGGAGCCATATGGCTTCCTTAAAGGCATCTGTTACAGCCACATACTCTGCCTCAGTAGAGAACAAAGCTACAAGTGGCTGTAACTGAGACTTCCAGCTGATGCAGTTTCCACCCAAGGTAAAATAGTAGGCAGTGGTGGATTTTCTGGAGTCTCTATCCCCTGCAAAATCAGAGTCAACATACCCAACAAGATCAAGTGTATCGAATCTTTTCTTAAAATTTAAACCAATGCATACAGTACCATTTATGTACCTAAGCAAATGTTTTAAGGCATCCCAACAAATTTTCCCAGGGTTAGACATATATCGACTAAGTAATGAAATTGAATATGCAAGGTTTGGCCTAGTACTTATCATTCAATACATAATTGTTTCAATTACATTTGTATAAGGGACATTTTCCATTTCTATTAATTCAGAATTGGATGTGGAACACTGTAATTTAGATAGAATAAAGTGTCCAGCCAATGGGACCATAATAGATTTACAGTTTTTCATTCCAAATTTATGAACAGATTTTACCAAATAATCATGCTGATGTATCTTAAGGCTATTGTTGCTTCTATTTCTCTCAATTTTCATTCCTAATATTTTCTTAGTATGGCCTAAGTCTTTCATATCAAAAGCTGTATTTAACATAGATTTTAACTCCTTAATCTTTGACTTAGACTTGCTAATAAGTAGCATATCATCTACATATAGCAGTAGATAAATAGGAATATCAGTGAGTATAAAATAGAAGCAATTGTCATATTAACTTTTAACAAAACCAGCCCCTAGAATAAAATTATCAAATTTTTTGTACCATTGTCTTGGGGCCTGTTTTAAGCCATACAAAGATTTTTTCAACAAATAGACATGATCAGATTTTTCAGACACAACATAACCATTGGGCTAAACCATGTAAATGTGTTCATCAAGGTCTCCATGTAAAAATGCAGTTTTAACATCTAACTGTTCAAGTTCTAAATCAAATTGAACTACAACTGCAAGCATCATACGGATTGTCTTAAATTTAACAACAGGAGAGAAAATTTCAGTATAATCTATCCCTTCCCTTTATGTAAACCCCTTAGCTACTAGTCTTGCTTTATATCTAATAGGGTCATTAGAAGACATACCTTCCTTCAATTTGAACAGCCACTTACATTGGATCAGTTTCTGATTTTCTGGACGAGGGACAAGAACCCAAGTTCTGTTGGCCATCAAAGAGGCCATTTCTTCGTCCATGGCTTGCTGCCATTTTTTACTTTCCTTTGAGCTGACAGGCTCTTCATATGAGGAAGGCTCACTGCTTCTCATTTTAATACCTGCCACTAGGGCACAAAACACTAAATCTGAGAAAGCATACCTAGCCGGTGGTCTTATAGACCTCCTGCTTCTATCTCGGGTAAGTTGATAGTTACCAAGATCTTGTTCACTACAAGAAAAATCAGTTTTAGTGACGGATTTTGTGACGGGGATGCTCCCGTCACAAATTTGTGACGGGTTTAGTGATGGAAAGCCGTCACTAAAGTGGTTTAGCGACGGTCAGAGATTATCGTCACAATTTTGTGACGGGATATCTATTTCTGTCTCAAATCAGTGACGGGATGGTGTATCCCGTCACAAAATAGTGACGGAAAATAATCTCCCGTCACAAATCAACGACGGGAGAGAGATGTCCCGTCGCAGAACTGCGACGGAACATCAATCCCATCGCAGTTTTGCGACGGGACCGACATCCCGTCGTAGAACTGCGACCGGAACAGACGACCCGTCGCAAAACTGCAACGGGATGCTTCAGTCCCGTCGCAGAACTGCGACGGGACTGACGCGTCCCGTCGCAATATCACCTTTAAAACCCCCCTCCCCTCCTTCCCCTTCCCCACTCTCCACAGACGCCCCCCCTCCCATACGCCCCCCCTCCTTCCCCTTCCCCACTCTCCACAGACGCCCCCTCCCATTCTCTCACTGTCTCGCCCCCCCTCACTGTCCGATTTTCATCTTCTTCACATTCCTTGGTTCTTCTTCTTCTTCAGTTAATTTCGGTGCTCTCAAGTAAGTATTTTATGTTTTTTTATTTTGTTTTAGTTTTAATTATATTCTGTTAGTTTAATTATAATTTATTTGTGTTAATTTAGTTATAGTTATTTTATTTTTATGTTAGTTTAGTTGTAGTTATTTTATTTTTGTGTTAGTTTAGTTGTAGTTATTTTATTTTTGTGTTAGTTTAGTTGTAGTTATTTTATTTTTATATTAATTAGTTTAGTTTTAGTTTAATTGTTTATATTATTTGTAATGCTTAAAAATTAAAATGTAAATAACTAAAATTAAATAATTAAACTACAACTAATTAATTATTTAGTTATTTTGATATGTTATTGGACTAGCAAATCCGTGCATGTGTAAATAATGTTTATTTTTTTATTTTTAAGGTTAGATATATTTTTAATGAAAAATATTGTAATTTTAAATAAAATACATAAAAAATTATATACTAAAAATAAATTTACTATTTAAGAAAGCATATATTTTATTGTCATAAGAAAATATTTAAGTGTATACATTAAAAAATTTAAAAAATTCTATTAAAAATATAAAAGAATTCTATTTAAAATATAAAAAATAAAAAATAATAAATAAAATTTTAATTAAAAATTTTAAAACTAACTGATGAAATAAATTAGATTATTATTTTTAAAATTAAAAAGGTATAGATTAAGATTATTATTTAAAATAAAACACTAAAATTGAAAAATAATATGAGAAATTAATTAGATAAATATTTAAATTAAAATATATAAGAAATGCAATATTAAAAATAAAATAAAATAAAAAAGTAAACACTAAAAATACACTACCGAATATATTTTCTTAAAAATTAAGGACTAAAAATACAAAATAAAATTTTACCATGAAAAATTATTAGTTTTTATAACAATAAATTTAACCTTAATATTTTTAATAACTCAACGAAAATAAAATAAAAAATGTAACAAATCAAAATTTGAATAATTGTTTAAGTAGTAAAGGAAATAAAAGTTTAAATTGCGTTAGTTTTATTTAATAGTTAATTTATTTTTGTGTTTAGTATGTATGTTGTGTTTAATGATTATTTTATTTAAATTAGTTTAGCTTTTATTTTAATTTTTTATATTATTTGTAATGTTTAGAAATTAAAATGTGAATTTTATTAATTGTTTATAAATTATTTCTGTAGTTATTTTGTTATGTAATTATATTAATAATATTTATTTTTTTGTTTTTAATTTAAAACAGATTTTTAATTTAAAATATTGTAATTTTAAATAAAATACGTTAAAAATAAAATACTAAAAGTAAATACAATATTTATGAAAACATATATTTTGTTGCCATAAGATTAAGTATAGACATTAAAAATAATAAATAAAAGTAAAATTAGAATATTTAAAATAATGTACGAAATAAATTAGATAATTATTTTAAAAATTAAAATGAATTTAAAAAGGTATACAATTTAATTTTTTATTTAAATTAAACACTAAAAATTAAAAATTACATGAGGAATAAGTTAGATAAATATTTAAATTGAAATATTTATTTATTACAATATTAAAAATAAAATACTATTAATGAGTAATATAATTTGTTGTTATAAAATAAAATAAGTACACTAATGGATTTTAAATTTCAAAGTGAGACATTTATAGCTAACTTAGAAAATATATTAGATACATTATTTTAACCATATTGTTCTTAATTACTGAAATCAAAATAAAATAAAAAATGTAACAATTAAAAATTATAATAATTGTTTAAGTATTAAAGGAAATATAAATTTAAATAAGTATTTAAAAAAAATTCAATTCAAACATGTAGAGTTAAGTAAAAATATTAAAATTTATCTTAATTATTTATTATCTTAATTTATAAAAAAGATGCAAAATTTATCTCAATAAATTATTTATTATTATATTTATTGTTTGTTCATATTTATCAATTACTTATGACAGTCTGAAATGATGAAATATAATTTGGTTAGTTTTCAGGATAAAATATTTATTAGGAATCGTGCCTGTTATACAATTTTTTGAATTGAAAATGAAAGCTCCGTTGCATCGTCGATGGATTGATAATCGGTGTATGCCAAGAAGGGGTGGGATCACTCCTGAATTTTATGTTGGTGTTGATGAGTTTATTCAACTTGCATTTTCTCAAGAAAGTTTCATAAGGCTAGGAGTGTTGAAATGTCCTTGTATGAAATGTGAGTGTTTGAAGTTTAAACCAGTTAATGAGGTGAAAAGGGATTTTTGTAAGCATGGGTTTATGAAAGGGTATTATTATTGGACGAACCATGGGGAAGAAATGCCAATAATGCCTCAAAATGTTATTGTAAATGAATATTATAGAGAAGATAATTTTAGAGATCAGTTTAATCCGTATGAGCAAATGGTAATGGATGCAGCAGGACCGTCACATGCGCCTGCTACAATGCAAGGAGCGTTTAGCGAAAGTGGTCATCAATCGTACAATATTGAGGAACCACCTAATGAAAGTGCAAAAGCATTTTATGAGATGTTATCTGCTGCACAATCCCCATTATACCCGGGTTGTGATGCAGAGAGTGAACTTTCTGCTGCAGTTAGGATGTTGAGCATTAAATCTGATTACAACATGCCTGAAGGTTGTTATAATGAAATCATGCAGTTTATGCAACATACAATGCCAACTGGTAATCGTGTGCCCGATGACTTTTATCATACTAAAAATTTGGTTTCTGAGCTTGGACTTAGTTGTCAGAAGATTGATTGTTGTCCAAATAGTTGTATGTTATATTATAAGGATGATCAATTTGAGAGGAGTTGTAAGTTTTGTAGTCATCCTCGTTTTAAGTCTGCAAGAAGTGGCACAGGAAAATTTAAAGAAATTCCTTTCAAGAGAATGTGGTATTTGTCCCTCATACCAAGATTGCAAAGAATCTATGCTTCAACCATTACTGCTTCGAACATGAGGTGGCACTATGAAAATCGGAGAGAGTTTGGGGTATTGTCTCACCCGTCTGATGGTGAAGCATGGAAATATTTTGATCGGACACATTCTGACTTCTCTGCTGATCTTAGAAATGTAAGGCTTGGTTTGTGTGCAGATGGGTTCACTCCATATGGTCAATCGGGTCGCCCGTACTCTTGTTGGCCAATAATTGTGACTCCATATAATTTGCCTCCTGGATTATGTTTGAAAAGAGAGTTTATGTTTTTAAGGGTTATTATTCCGGGTCCTTCAAATCCCAAAAGTAAGATAGACGTATTTTTACAGCCTTTAATTGATGAATTGAAATTGCTTTGGCACGAAGGAGTGTTGACTTATGACATATCTACAAAGCAAAATTTTATGATGAAAGCAGCTCTGTTGTGGACTGTCAATGATTTTCCTGCATATGGAATGTTATCTGGTTGGATGACATCAAGTAGATTAGCATGCCCGTATTGTATGGAAAACACAAAAGCTTTTAATCTCAAGTACGGTGGGAAAACATCATATTTTGATTGTCACCGACAATTTTTGCCAATGGATCACCCTTTTCGAAGGAATACAACTACATTTCGAAAAAATAAAGTTGATAATTCTTGTCCACCTCCTCGTTTAAGTGGAGAAAACGTATTTGGTAGAGTATGTAATGTCCCGTCTATTTTAGAACAACAAAATTGTGTTATGATCGGATATGGTGTGCAACACAATTGGACAAAAAAAGTATTTTTTGGGATTTGCCATATTGGAAAGATAATCTTATCCGACACAATTTAGATGTCATGCACATCGAGAAGAATATTTTTGATAATCTTTTCAATACAATCATGGATGTGAAAGGTAAACTAAAGATAATAGCAAAGCTAGAATGGACCTGAAAGAATATTGCAGGCAGAAGGAGTTGGAATTAGTAGAACGTGGTGGGGGTAAATATTGGAAACCTAAAGCTCAATATACTTTCACAAGAGAACAAAAGTTAAGTATTTTGAAATGGATAAAAGAACTTAAACTCCCTGACGGGTATGCATCTAGATTGGGCAGATGTGTTGATATGAAGAATGGAAAATTGTTTGGCTTGAAGAGTCATGATTGTCATGTTCTTATGGAGCGGTTACTTCCAACGGCATTTTCAGGATTACCAGATCGAATTTGGAGTCCAATAACTGAATTATGCTAGTTTTTCAAAGAAATATGCTCAACAATGTTAAGAACTGAACATTTGGAAGTTATGGAACAGAACATCCCAATCATTCTATGCAAAATAGAGCGTGTATTTTCGCCTGGATGGTTTAACTCAATGGAACATCTCCCAATACATTTGGTTTACGAAACAAAGGTCGGAGGGCCAATCCAATACAGATGGATGTATCCATTTGAACGGTAATAAATTTTATATTCATATAATTTATTGATTTTGTTGTATAGTTTATTATGTTCTTTTTCATAAATTAAAATAACTTTAAAATGATTTAGGTTTCTCAATACTTTAAAGAAAAAAGTTCGGAATAAGGCTCGCATAGAAGGATCTATTTGTGAGGCATATTTAATTGAGAAGACAGCCACATTTGGTTCATATTATTTTGAATCAAATATTCAATCAAGGAGAACGAGAGCCCCTCGAAATGATGATGGGGAGAATCTTCGCATCCACAAATTTCTATCTTCAATTATCTGGGTCGTGCAGTTGGTCCAATGAAAAAAAGATGGTTGGATGTGAATGAGTTCCAAACAGCAAAGTTATATGTCTTGCTAAATACGCCAGAGGTTGAATCTTATATTGAGTAAGAACCCAAAATTAATTATATTAATATATTTATGACTTCATATTAATAATTTTGTTCATATTATGTTGATATATATATTTTAATGTTTCAGCATGTACACAAACATGTTACGTGAATTATCGCCAGTAATCAATGACGAAGAATTAAACAAACAAATCGAGGAGCATTTTTGTGTTTGGTTCCATAATCATGTAAGTTTGTAAAGTTTAAGATATTTCTTAATTTAATATTAATTATGTATACATAAATTGATGAAAATATTTGGTTAGGTGAATTTGAGTGGCGAAATTATTGCAGACCCACTTATTTAGAGCATAGGGTGGGGGCCAACTCCCAACGTGAAACATTGGCCAATGTATTTCGTCAATGGATACAAATTTCATATTGTTGAATGGAGTCAGAGTAGGTCGACAGAAAATTATGGTATTTGCGTGTCTGCGTCAGGAGGTGGAGCTTCACATATGAATTATTATGGAAAACTTATAGACATACTTGAGTTAGAATATGCAGGCTTACCAATAAAAAGAGTAATTTTGTTCAAATGTGAATGGTATGATCTAAGTCCACGAGGAACTAAAATTCATGATAAATATGGAATTGTAGACATTCGATCATTAAGAAGATATAAAAAATATGATCCATTCATATTTGCCCAACAAGCTGAACAAGTGTATTACGCGCCTTACCCTGATTACTGTCGTGAAAAAAATGGTTGGATGGTTGTAATTAAAACAAAGGCACGAGGTACAATAAATGCTCCTGAAGCTAACATGGAAGAGCCTTTTCAAGAGGATGAAATATTGCAACGGCCTGTAATTGATGTAAACATTGACCTTGGAGGCACTTTACAAGATGATAATGGGCTAGTAGAGGAAGTTGATGTCTCCAATATTATTGAGGAAGAAGAAAATGATATGTATGAAGAATTTGTTTCAGAAGAAGACGAGGAAGATATATTATCTGATGAGAGAGATAGTGACCAGGAAGACATTGATGAATATATAGAAGAAGATGACTGATAGTTTTATGGTTTTTTTTTTTTTTGTGCATGCTAATTAATAACCTTTGTATTTTTAAAATATGAATATTTATAATTTGTGTACCTGTACTTTTAGTATGATGACTTTGATGTTAATGTAATTTTTTTTTTCATATATATATAATTATCGAAATAGATGTCAGAACATTCAACATCTTCGGGTAAGGGAAGAGGTAGAAGTAGAACATCTTATAGGACCACACTTTCTCCAAATGCCAATTCTGGTTCGCAATATTCTTCTCTTGACTCCACTCCTGTTGTTCAATCCACACAATTCAATCTCCAGTCACCACCCCCACCACCACCCTCACAACCTTTTGCTCCCATGCCTTATCAATTTCCATATCCTGGAACCACGATGCTGCCATGGGGTTATTATGGTGTTCCACCTACTTTCTACCCACCAGATGTTGTACCACCGAGTGGCCAATATGTTGGGGGAACTTCTCATATTGCAGACAGACATTCCCCATACACATTCATGCCGACACCGCAAGGACTCAATTCATCATCTGCTTCTGCACAACACTCTGAGCCCATTCCAACTGACCCGGTTGGCATCAGTCGAGGAGATGGTCGAAAATACTTATCTTGCGATGAACAGTGTAATCAGTGAGTATCGTATTTATTATTTTAAACTAATTACTTGCAAATAAATATATATATATTTTATGTTTGACAGTTTTATCCCTGAGAGTGGCCCACCAAGCAAATTGGGAAAGATTTGGAGGGCAAGATACACCGAACCGTGGATTCATTGGGATGAAGTGCCAGAAATAATACGAAGGATGTGGCTTGAAGAATTTAACGTAAGTTAATTTATAATTCTTTATTAATATAAGTTTGTATTTAAATTCTTATATATATATATATGTTTCTTAACTTAATGTAGAAGACGTATTTCTGGCAACCCGAGGAGAATGATCGCATATGGCTCACATGGAATAAGTCTGGTAGACGAAGTTTTAGGAGCCATTTGCATCGAATTAGAAATGGGGAAAACGAAGCAATGTGGATGGATCCCGACGTACGTAAGGCACTTGATGCAAAGTGGGCAGAAGAAAGCAACAAAAAAATTGCTACACAAAATAAAAAAAATCGTGCTTCCGAGACCGGTGGGTCGCTCCACACTGGCGGGTCCATTCCATTCTCCTTGACTCGAAGAAGGCTGGTAATTACTTATGCTAAGTTATATATATTTTTTAATTTATTTAAATTATAAGTTTACTATATTATTTATTATATTATTTATTAATTTCTTATACAGGCAACTGAATTGAATCGTGAGCCCAATGAGTTTGAATTCTTCAGGAGAACCCACACTAGGAAAGATAATCAAGGAGAAGAAGTGTGGGTCGATGACAGATCTAGGGCCGTCGCTACAAGTGTGTTTTATAAATTAAATTAAAATTTTTATTTTAAAATAATTTTTTAATTCATTTACATGAATGTTTTAATTTTATAGGAAAATTATGAAAGATTGAGTACGGAGACATCTTCATCATCCGCAAGTACCGGAGAGTCCTCATCGCCTACAGTTAATGAACACGACATCTTCTATCAAGCTGTTAGTGGTCGGAATAGAAAGGGTCGAATATACGGGCTGGGCTCCCAAGCTAATTTGTTATATCCATCTACCACCAATCGTTCTAGCCAATCATCTTCACACATGTCACTAGAGTTTGAACAAATGAAACTTAAAGTCACCCAATTAACTGATGAGTTGCTTGAATCCCGGGCTGAGAATCGACAATTACGACAGTGGCAAAAACAAGTGACAGCGTGGCAGTCAGAAATGAATATAGTAATAAGTAGATTGACAAAACAATCTACTGCAGATGCTGGACCGTCGACTGTTCCAGGTGAATCTGACTCGGTAGCTGATCAAGATGAGAGTGACAATGATGAAGATGAAAATGCTAATAATAATGACGATTGATTGTAGTGGAATGTTGTAAACATTGAAGTAAACTTGGGTAATCTTAATATTAATATTAAATTTTAATTTTCTTTTTAATGTTAAATTTGTTATATTTTTAATGTGAACGTGGGTAATATTAATTTTATTTAATGTTATTTTTAATATTTTATTTAAATTTTTAAAAAAATTGTTGTTATTTTCAATTTTTTTATTCTTATATAAGAAAATATTAATTTTAATTTTAATTTTAATTTTAATTTTAATAAATATAAATTTAAAAATTAAAATATATTTTTTGAAATTAAAAATATATTAATTTCATAAAAATATATTTTTGATTTAAAATAATATTAATTTTCTTTTTAATGTTAAATTTCTTTTATTTTTAATGTGAATGTGAGTAATATTAATTTTATTTAATGTTATTTTTAATATTTTATTTAAATTTTTAAAAAAATTGTTGTTATTTTAAATTTTTTTATTCTTATAAAAGAAAATATTAATTTTAATAAATATAAATTTTAATTTTATAAATTTAAAAATTAAAAATTAAAATATATTTTTCGAAATTAAAAATATATTATTGATTTAAAATATTAATATTAATTTAATTTTTTTTTCAAAATTTTTTTATATTAATTTTATAAAATATTAATTATTTATTTAATATTATTTTTTTATATTTAAAAATATTTGTGACGGGTACTCCCGTCGCAGATCTGTGACGGGTAGTAACCCGTCACAGATTATTCGTTTTTATTTTTTTATTTTAAGAATTTTTGTGACGGGTAGAGCCCGTCACAGATCTGTGACGGGGCAGTACTTCCCGTCACAGATCTGTGACGACTTGTCCTGTCCGTCACAGATTTGTGACAGATTGTTCCCCGTCACAGATTTGTGACGGGGCAGTTTTCGTCACAAATCTGTGACGGGTCGTACTTTCCCGTCACAGATCTGTGACGGGAAGTATTTCCTCGTCACAGATTTGTGACGAGATGAACTTCCCCCGTCACAGATTTGTGACGGGCAGAACTTCCCCGTCACAGATCTGTGACGGGTAATACTGCCCTGTCACAGATCTGTGACGGGTAATACTGCCCCGTCACAAATATGTGACGGAACTGCTATCCCGTCACAGATCTGTGACGGGTACCACTCACCCCGTCACTAAAATTCTGTCACGCCCTCTTTAGTGACGGATTTTACCCCGTCACTAAACCCGTCATAGAAAAATTTAGTGACAGATTTTATGTTTTTAGTGACGGATTTTTCCGTCACTTAAACTGATTTTTCTTGTAGTAGTTGAGGCGAGTTATGATGCTCCACCTCAATCTCAGTTTCACCATTTTGTTCCTCATGATCAGAGGTCTGGTCTAAGTTTGATATAGGTGATGGATCACCTTCAGGTTGAGGTTCTAGTATAACTGGAACATTAGGAGGGTTGTCATCTATAACTTGGTGTTCCACCTTTATTTGGGTTCCTCCTGAGTTGATGAAATTATCTGTGTCACTATGTTAATTGGATTCATCAGTTTTAGATAATTTGCAAGGGAAGACTACTTCATTAAATATAACATCTCGGCTCATGATAATTTTAACACCCTTAGATTGTCTTTCCCATAGCTTATAACCTTTAGTTCCTTCCTGATACCCAATAAAAACACACTTTATGGATCTTGGTTCCAATTTTTCTTCTGACTGGTGAGCATAGGCTTCACAGCCAAAAGTTTTTAAGTAGTTGAAGTTTAATTTTCTTCTAGTCCATTTTTCTTCAGGGCATTTAAAATTAAGAGCAGTTGAAGGACTTCTATTTACTAGATGTGAAGATATTACTAAGGCCTTTCCCCAAAAGGATTTAGGCAAACCAGATGTGAACAAAAGGCACCTCACTTTTTCAAGGAGGGTTCGATTCATCCTTTCAGCCACCCCATTTTGTTGGGGTGTGTTCCTAACAGTCTTATGCCTATTTATTCCTTGGGAGTTACAATATTCATCAAACTCTTTATTACAGAATTCTAACCCATTGTCTGTTCTAAGAGTTTTGATTTTCCTATCAGCTTGGTTTTCTATTAAGATCTTCCATGTTTTGAACTTCTCTAAGGTTTGATCTTTAGTTTTTAATAGAAAAAGCCACACCTTCCTAGTAAAATCATCAATGATAGAGAGAAAATACATGTTGCCACCATGGGTGGGAACCTGGGAAGGTCCCCAAAGATCTGCATGTAAGTACTCAAGGCATGCCTTTGCCAGGTGAGTTCCCTTATGGAAACTCATCCTGTATTGCTTGCCTAGCACACATGGTTCACAGAAACCGAGGGTCTCAGCAGACACTGGACTAAGGTATCCTTGGTTCGACAATGCCTGCAAACCTTTCAGGCTCATGTGACCAAGCCTCAAGTGCCATAGATTTGTCTTATCAGTGTTAACATAGCATGTAGAGTTTGATATAACAGAGGAATGAAAGCAACCATTTAAAACATATAAGCCATTTTTCTTTAAACCGGTTAGGATTAACTCTTCTTCTTTAAAAACATTCATAGAACCATTTTCAGCTATGTATGAGAATCCTAATTCATAAAGAGTACCGAGAGAAATTAAATTTCTTTTAAGGTCTGGTACATATTGTACATCAGTGAGTGTTCTTACTTTGTTGTCATGCAACTTAAGAGTTATGTGACATTTACCCTGAACACTACATGAATGGTTGTTTTCCATATATACTATTCTACTTTCTCTGTTATTAAAATTGTGAAACCAGTCAATATTAGGACACATATGAAAAGAACAGCCAGAGTCCATAATCCATTCATTTTTAACAGAATTAACAGATATATTAAGCACCTCAGCTAAACAATTAGAACTACTAGCTGCTACTGTTACATTACCCCCTTGCTTTTATTTTTTCAAAAAATCATGACAGTATTTCTTTATATGTCCTTCTTTCCCACAGTGGTAACACTTCCATTTTTGTTTTTGCTTTCCCTTCTTATCTTTCTTTTTTCCCTTCTGCCCTGACCCATTAAGTTGTTCAGTATTCACAGTATAATTTCTTTTATCAGCATTTCCTTTTATAAACAAATTGTTGCCCGTTTTCTCAGATGTGCTAAGTTCTAGTTCTCTAGCCTTTATACCAGAAATAACAAGTTTCATACTAGGGACTATACCAGTATAACGTAAAGCATGCTTCACTACATCATAATCATCAGGTAGAGAGTTTAACAAAATCATGGCTTCACTAGTATCACCTAAAGCCTGATTAGTACCTCTCAGTAACAAAGTAAGTTTAGTAAATTCATCTATGTTTTCATCCATAGATTTAGAGGTATTCATCTTAAAGTTAAACAACATGCCTTTTAAGTAAACCAAATTTGGAGCAGACATAACAGAATATAGAGATTCTAATTTATTCCAAAGATCAAGGGGTAGAGATATATCGTCAACCTTACGGATTACAGAATCACCAAGATGAAGAAATATCAGATTAAACGCCTTTTCTCTGATTTCATCAGTTCGAGCCAGCTGCTCAGGTGACTATTTTCGGTCGTCTGGCTCGAGTGCTATAAGCACTTTGTGATGAGAGAGAAAAACCCTCATCTTCTTTTTCCAACTTCCGAAATCCCATTTTTTATCGAATGTACCGATTTCAGATCGGGTTGTTGTTATTTTCGTGATGCACAAAAAATACCCAAAAAATAAACCCTAGATTACTGACTGAGACCTGTACAGTAAACTCCCGCTGACAGGGTCTTTTCAGAAAACCCTAGGATTTTTTAAAACAACATCGACACAGAGAAAAGAAATGAAACCCTAGATTTTGAAGAAAATGAATTGAACACGATTTTGACCCAAAACTTTTGATACGAAAACCAGAGGCTCTGATACCACTGTTACAAACAAACAGAGATAGCAAATCTCCACACACACACATAGTCAAAATCGGCACTGATGAAATTAAAGACATAAACAAAACAGGAGGCAAAAGATTTATAGTGGTTCACTCCAAACAGGGGCTACGTCCACTTGAGCTCTGGTAAGAAGAGCTCACTCCACTAAATATATTCAATCCGATTACAATAAAATTAAAACCCAAAAACAACCCTTATTTTCTATACAACATGCTCAGAATCACTGACAGATTAAGAGCTTACCTTCAATCGAAAACAAAACCAGAAAACACAAAGGGGAAGACGAACTGTACAAGATTTACAAAGAGAGAGAAAGAAAACCCTAAAATGATAACACTCTCGGCCACCCCTTTATTCTTTTGTCTTCACCACCGAATCATCAATCTCGAGGCGCGATAAATAATGCGACTGAATGGCTGGGATTGCACACAATAAAGCAGCACAGACGGCCTGGATGAGATCGTGCAGAAGGAACGGCTATAGGCTATGTGACAAAAGCCAAAAGTCATAGGGCTTGGGTTGGCCCAAAGGCGGCTACAAATTTGCCCTCTAGTGGGCGCCCAAAAGGAGCAGCCCACGGTTGCTGAAAATGCCTCGCCTTTAGGCCTCATTTGAAGTTTCACAAAAAAATATAACGCTCAATTTATGGGTTCTTCAATCATCTAGTACTTGAAAGATTATTACTCTCATTTGGAACTTAAGCTACTGATAAGGCTCTATGTTCTGAAGTGTGGTGGCGAATCACATTCCCATTGTCATTCGGCATGCTAAAGTGATCCATATTCCAGGTAGCATTAGACTTCTTGGAACCTACAAAACCAAATATATGACCTGTACTTGGAATAGAAATTATTTTTTATACCTCCAATTCTTGTTTTCCCCTGTTGTAATTTGTATATCAAATATTTATGGAACTGGTTCTGTGGAATATTCCTGAGCTTCAATGCCCGGTTGTGACATGCTCTGCTTACCTTCTACCCAAGTTTTTGGTCTGTTTTATTTGACTTTCTCAACCTCCAATTTTTATTTTAATTTTATATTTTCAGTAGGGATATAGCATGCAAAGTTGGATTAACATCTGTGGAGCAGAAAATTGTTTCAAAAGCTTGATTGAGATATGTCAAATATTAAGTACATCATTATCCTGGTACATGTTTGATTGTGTCATTGAGTTTATTGTCTCTGATACGTTGAACCATTTAATATGGAAAAAAGTGGGTGTACTCAATTTATGACTGCAGTTCACTTTTGGTCTCGTGGAAGTTTTCTGTTTCTTTATCTACGACTAGAGATTCTAACTTCCCTAACAGTCTCCATTTTGTGTTCTCTGTTTGGTGCAAATACAGACAAGAATCCGGAGAGGCAGAATTTTTGCTCATGTTCCATCATCTGAACTGGGAGGCAGCTTTGTGGCTTTCATGCAAATGGGAAAGCATTTCACATTTTTGGCCTTCCATTATATTGTAATTGCTATGTAACATTCTAAATGGCACCCATGATTCGCAGTTTGAGTTTCCTACCTGTAAATTGTTTCTGCTGCTGCTGATATTGTAATCATTTTTCTATAGGCCAAACCAAAATTCGTACCGTGACTATTCTTTTTCCCGTCATAGAGTTGGTTGACTTTTCCTCTTTGGCTGTGGTGTTGTAAGTTGTGCAGATGGGGTGTGTGTGTGAGAGAGA
Source organism: Diospyros lotus (assembly GCF_014633365.1). Lineage (NCBI taxonomy): Eukaryota > Viridiplantae > Streptophyta > Magnoliopsida > Ericales > Ebenaceae > Diospyros > Diospyros lotus. The sequence goes on along the minus strand of NC_068349.1, from coordinate 5,736,652 downwards.
GAGCACTGTGGGTTAATTGTAACTATGATAAATGGACTGAAGTTGTATTGTGTGAATAAATAGGCAAGGAAACTGTGATAATATTCTTGGATGATTTAATTTTCGAACTCTCTGGACCTAGTCTAACATGCTGAAGGAAAAAGTCTCTAGTATCATCCGTTAAGTTTCGGAGGTAACTGTGAGTGTTGAAGTTATTAACCTAAAGAAACAATATGGGACGGTTAACCTACAAATGAGCTGACCTTTTTGATTTTTACTTTTGGTTGTTTTTTTTACCTTAAACAAATATATAAAAATGTATCCTAATTCCTAAGGTGGTCTGGTTGAGTATGATTTTCGTAGCATAAGGAGGTCCCAATTGTCATTTAAGGGCTGGGGTTGCTCCTTTGTCGTAGCCTTTGTTTGAGGTTTGGCGGCTCCGTCATGCTATTGCTAGCGTCGTCATCAATCCTGTTTTTATTAGGCACGTTGACATACATTTGTGGCCGCATGCATGTAGGTATTTGGCATCTGTTTTCTAATTAAGATCCCAACTTTTTTAACCAATTTTATTTTTTAAGTTTTTGGGCACTTATTTAATTAATTACAAGTAATTTATAAATTATTGTATGTATCTAATATTATACTAGAAATGTAATATGATTCGTTATTAAGAACTTTTGAAAGTCGCCCAAATCGTGCACAGATGGACAAATCGATACAAAGTCGATATATCCCCTAAATAGTATCTATATATATATTATAATAAAATAGCCGTCAAAATTTTTCCCGCCCATTTTCAGTTACTATTTTGATATTTTATTATATTTTTTAATTTTTTTTGCTTACCCGAAATAGAATTTTTATAGATTATTAATTAAGTCTAGATTTGTGAAAAACGTATAGTTCTTGGAATACGTAAATGATTTTTTTATGGTTGAATAATATTTGGAGAATGTGTAAGTATGCTGGTATATGAAAAGACAAGATCTAATCTATATTATTAATTTTTAAATATTAACTTAAAATTTTAATTAAAATAAATTATAGAAAAATGAGACTTTTTTAAATCGGGAGAAATCTTGAGATATCAGTTAATACTGCCGAATACCGACTGCCAAGTAAATTTTTTATTTTATTTTTATTTTATATATAGTTTAATTAATTTAAATTTATTTTTTTATAATTTTAAATGTTATAATTTTATTTTTTAACTTTATTTTTTTTATTACTTTCTTAAAAATGTGACATGTCTTAAATGTGATAATTGATTGCTATAGGGAATATGTAAAGTCATATATGAATAATCAATTTTAAAATTTTGATTATTATTATTTATATAATTAATTGATTATGTAAATTACCTTTATTTTATATATAGTTTAATTATTTTAAATTTATTTTTTATAGTTTTAAATGTTATAATTTTATATATAGTTTAAATGTTATAATTTTATTTTTTAACTTTATTTTTATTTGTTGTTTTCTTAAAAATGTGACATATCTTAAATGTGGTAATTAATTGTTAGGAGAAATATGTAAAGTTATGTATGTATAATTAATTTTAAAAATTTGATTATTATCATTTATATAATTAATTAATTATTTAAATTATCTTTATTTTATGTAGTTTAATTAATTTAAATTTATTTTCTTATAATTTTAAATGTTGTAATTTTATATATAACTTAAATATTATAATTTTATTTTTTAACTTTATTTTCTTTGTTGCTTTCTTAAAAATTTAATCTATCTTAAATGTGGTAATTGATTGTCAGGAGAAATATGTAAAGTCATATATAGATAATCAATTTTGAAAATTTGATTATTATCATTTATATAATTAATTGATTATTTAAATTATTCTTATTTTATATATAGTTTAATTAATTTAAATTTATTTTTTATATTTTTAAATATTATAATTTTATATATATTTTAAATATTATAATTTTACTTTTTAACTTTATTTTTTTATTATTTTCTTAAAATTTGACTTGTTTTAAATGTGGTAATTGATTGTAAGGAGAAACATGTAAAGTCATGGATAATCAATTTTGAAAATTTGATTATTACCATTTATAATTAATTGATCATTTAAATTATCTTTATTTTATATATAGTTTAATTAATTTAAATTTATTTTCTTATAATTTTAAATATAACTTAAATGTTATAATTTTTTTTTTTTTTACTTCTTTAAAAATTTGACCTATCTTAAATTTGGTAATTAATTATTAGGAAAAATATATAAAGTCATGTATGGATAATCAATTTTGAAAATTTGATTATTATTATTTCTATAATTAATTGATTATTTAAATTATCTTCATTTTACATACAATTTAATTAATTTAAATTTATTTTTTATAATTTTAAATGTCATAATTTTATTTTTCAACTTAATTGATTAGTGTCATTTATTTAATTCTCCTTTTTCCCATTGGTCTACTCCGAAGATGTGCTATATGTTGGACTTGGGGAAATTAAATACAAATTAAATTTGTGTTTTGAAAATTATGTTAAGTAAGAATCGGATTGTGTGGCAAAGCGTGGGAAAAAAAATGGAAACTTAATGGTGACATGTGATTTGATAAATTGAGAGAAATAAGAGAATTTGAAGGAAGAAAAAATAATAAAAGAAAACAAATATATCTCTCTCTTCTTCTTCTTCATTCCCGTTCAACACTTTCATTTCCTCTCTTTTTCTCTCTCAATTCTTCTTCTTAAATTTTCTCTTATTCTTTACTTTTATTTAGTAAATTTTAACTGTATTTTTTTATCCAGATTGGTCTTCTGGTGTAACATAGCACCACTATTCTGTCAAGTGAGTGATATGAATGCAACTAGGAAAAATTAAGCCTTGAGGATTCGTGTAGTACGCACATATGAGACAAATACACGTGAAAATTAAAAAAAAAAAAAAAAGACGTCTACTCTTGAATGCATATATTAGAACAAAGAGGTTGGTTATCATTTATTCTTTTTTCCTGTTATCGTGTAATTTTTGTACTTTTTTACGCATTGCTTATTGTATTACATGTTAATTTAGGTTTATTTTTTACATGATTTCGGAATAAAGTTATGTGCTTTTTATTGTTCGTCTACCATTGAATGTATATAAGGAAATCTTTCAAAATTTGTAATCCTTTTGTTGTATTCTCATTATTGTAACACGATTATTTTGTTTATTTTTTACTTCTTTATTGTGATTTTCATTTATTGTAACTACTAAATTATATAACTTTTGCTTTAACGATTTTATTTTTTTTTACGATATCCATGCATCGCATGGGTGATCTACTAGTTTGTTAATTAAGATATAGGATAAAAAAAGTGAAATACGACACACATTTTAGATAAAAATATTTTTCATTATATTTGTTAAATTTTTTTGACAACCCACTAAAAAGAAGTCACGTGACTTCATACTTGAGATTATTCAGATAAATTTATTTTTTCTCTCTAAATAAATTTATTTTGAACCTTATAAAAAATAAAAAATGACCTATATGCCCCCTAATATATTCTAAAAAATTTAACAAATAATTTGATAAAAATTTTAAAATACTTCTCAATCTTATCTTAATTTTTTTATATTTTAATTCATAAAATATTTTAACAATTGCCTAATGTAATATTGATCGTGAGATAGAGAGGCTGCAGAGAGCATGGATGGGTTTAAGGGCATAGCCAAGCGAGGCTTCCCCGGGCCAGATCTTAATTTTTTTATATTATTTTTAATCTAAATTCAACTCTCAAAATTAATCCAAAATTATTGTATTAAAACTTAACTTAAATAGGCCAATGGTTCAAATCCACTAACTCTTTAAGTCTTAATCTGTTTCATTTTTAAATTTATCCAATTTCTTGCTTTTTTTCCCAATTCTCACTCAATTTTCTGTCTTCCGGTCACTACTGTTAAGGCACGTTTGATTGCCTATATTTTTCATGAAAAATGATTGTTTATATAAATTTTCACTTTTGTAGTATTTGATTAGCTAAATTTTCCAGAGAAAGTAAGTTCTAGTTTTCGGTCACGTGATGTAAATTTCTTGCTTTTGCTGGAAATGGTTTTCCAGGGGGGCTAGTTTTACATTTCTAGGGAATTCACTCACCGCTTCACTCATCGTGACACAGCACCGGCACCCAAATGCATTGCTTGTCCACCTCAATTTCTCTAGAGTTTTCGTCTCTTATTCAAGCAGGCTTCGTCCCATTTTTCTTCATCTCCATCCATCGCCGAAGTCGAGCCTCGACTCGAGCTTCGTCGCCATCTCCAACTTCCTATAAGTTGTCATCCACCGCCGAATACGAGCTCCGTACTGGGCTTCGTCACCATCTCCACAAAAGACCAGCTCTGACTTCGTTTTCATGGCCATCTCCGCAGAAGACCATCTCCGATTTCAAGTTTCAGAGTGGTGTATTCACACTGACGGAGCGAGAGAGTGAAATAGCAAGAAAGAGAGAGAGAGACTCATAGTGACGATGGTGCGACAGCGTTAGCGGTGGTGAGGACCTTGTCACCGACGGCAACGGTGGAGATGAGCGTGTCGGGGTAGTAGGCGACAACGTTGCAGCTGACCCAGATGGCGATGGTAGGGTTGGAGGAGCCGATGGCGAGGACCTGGTTATTGGGCACGCTGACGACGACTCGCCGTCGTAGAGCCGAACATCGCTGATCTTCGGCACCTTTAGAAATGCCAAGCAACAGTAATGGCGAGAGAGAAACGCAGGAGGGAGACAGAACGGTGAGAGAGTGGGTTTGGGTTTATTTTTATTTTATTGCTATTCTTCATTACAAATTAATAAACAAAGGGTGTTTATTGTTATTTTTAATTTTTTGTGATAAATACAAATGTATAGAAATAAAAAATAAAAAATCATAAATCATGTATAAATTAATAAATTTGGAAAATGAAAAAAAAATTAATTTTGGGGATTTATTTTTTTGAGAAAACGATTTAGTAAACTTAAAATATATTATTATTTTGATTTTTCTATACAATATTCAGTGCTTTTCAATACATTTTCACTATTAAATTTCATGAAAAATAATACATTTTCTATGAAAAATAATGTCTATCAAACACGAAATGCCAAGAAAATAACCAAATTCTATAGAAAATATTATCAATCAAACACCAGAAGATGGAAAATAACATCATTTTTTGGGAAAAAAATTATACCAATCAAACACCTTAAAATTTTAATTTCCAAGAATTATTTTCCCTAAAATTTATTTTCTTTCCACCCAAATTTCACCCTTGTAATCAAATGCACTCATATAGTTAAAAGAGTATTTTCTATAATGAATATTATAAAGAATTGATTGCTTAATAGAATTAGAGACCAATAGATGAATGATACCTTAATTGTGTATGTTAAAAATAATGTATTTAATAAAATTGAAGCATTATCAAACTATGAAAAGTCATATAAAATTATTATAAAATATTTTTATATTTTAATATTATTATTATTATTTTATTTTTAAAATTATATTTTTTATATTTAAATTCAACCTAACTTAATGACAATTCTGCTGGACCCATATCATGCGTTGGTGTCCTGGCGAAGTTGACTCATGGGGGAATCCCAGGGAAGCTTCAGTTTGGCCCTTCAATAATTCTGCAGTAATTTTCAAACAGAAGCTTGAGATATGATGGTTGATGTCAAAAGAAAAGGCTTCTTATTTTCCTTATCAATTCAAAAGCATAAGCCTCTCTGGACGCCTCCCGGCCCTCCAACACACATTCTTCATACTTTCTTCCAAATCAATTCCACTCTATCAGGCGCATCAATAGAACAGAACAGAACAGAACCCCTTCCCTTCAGAATTGATGTGCTCTGTCTGAAACTAATAAGCCTTTCAGCCTCCAAACAAAGACTTTAATTAGCTTCAATCCCACATTTTGCATATCCTGTCAACGTGAATCTTCATTAGATTTTTTTAATCTTTTTACACATCTTCTCTTCATATCTCTGGAGATAGATATTATTATTATTACATGCACGACAGGACAAAGACAAGAAACATGACAGGAGGAGGCTTGACGGGTGAGGCTAAATAGGTCACCATATGTAACAGATCGAAGAAAAGCAGCCAAAATGAGGCAATGGAATCCCAGAGAAGTTTGAAAACAAAACAAAAACCAACCCGAATAAGCACAGAAATGGTCAACTGTTGGCAGCTTGTGTGTGTGTGTATCTTGAGATCCTGAATGCATTCCAGCACTCATTCATCAACAAGACGTCCAAAAGATTCATGTACCATATATCTAAATAAATTGGAGACAACTTAAAATGGAGAAAGAACAAAACCCATCTAAAATATGTCATCAAACTAATATGGCAGCTTTACCCAATTTTTATACCAAAAATATGCCACTTTTACTAAAGTAATAGTGAGATTTTCTCAAGTATATATATGAGTTTGGTTGATCCAATGAGTTTTATATCTTTATCTTATAATATTAATAAATAATTAACTACCCTTGGTGCAATAGTTCTTGTGATTATAAGATATGCAAAAAACAAAATAGAAGAAAGATATTTATTTAAAAGTCCTAGATTTCAACCGCACAAGTTTGCCAAAAAAAGAAAGAAAAAAGGTGCTTAATTATTACCCTTCTGGGATTTGGCATTTACCCACCACTATGCCACCAAATATAGAATGAGATACATTGTTCGACCTGTGGGTTAATTAGCAAAAATGTATGTAAACAGGGAACAATCAACATGATTCTTTAATTAAGGTCTTAAGTACATGTTTATCACATGTCTTGTCCAGCTTAATTCTTTCGACTTTTTGCTTGACTCCATTATTATTGACCCCCCATTCCCTCACTATTTATTTAAGTTCATTCATATTGTTCTTTTATCAATTTATTAAGTTAATATATACCCAGTAAAGACAATATTGCTTTTATTATTAACTTATGGTTAGAAATCTTATTAGCATGGTAATTATCATAACAACTATTTTTTTTTTTGAAGTTAGAGCCCTTGGCTCTAAATCCATTCGCATTGACCTCACCTACGAATCGATCATAGGGACGTTTTGTTTTGTTAGAGATCTTGATAGACTCTTACCTCCTGATAAATTTAGGAACTATATGATTAGAATTCGGCTAAATCACAAAAGTTGAAATAATAATTATTCTAAATGAAATTAAAGACTATAGCTAACAAAATTTTATTCCAGATAATTACTCATGTTTAAACACTTGACAAATAAATTATAACTACTGTACAAAATTTACTCGATTTAGTTACTCATATTTTAAAAAATCATGATTTTTACATAATGAACTTACTGGGTGTCTTGATAAATTTTGATTGCAAGTTAAAATAAAAATATAAGTAAATTTGATAAATAATTTTTATAAATTAAGGTGATACATAAAATTAATAATAATTATAATAATCTTATTTAAATTAACAATAGATATTTTATTTTTATTAATTATAAATAAAATTATTATAAAATTGATCAAATTTATGTGTAAAAATAAAAGTTGGGAATTTCTAGGAGGCAAAGGGTTGATGCACGAGGAAGGAGAAAGGCACATTTAAAGCGCGAGAGAGAGAGAGAAGGGACGGAGGACGCGTTTGGCGCTGGCGTCCAGCAAGTGGAGTCCGTTTTTAGCGAAAACGTAACTGAACTGGGACCCGGGGGCGGCCTCCTCCTCACGTACCAATTACAGGGGCGTCATCCGCGGTTCATGTCATGTCTTTCACTGCCCATGGGCCATTGCCATCCTCCTCAGTACTCACCACACCATCATCATGCGATGCTCAATCAATCATTTGCTTCACGTCATCCAACGCCTCAACCAGCTTCCTTTCCGTCAATACTCTACATCTAATTACCCGAATGATGAGCCCCTCCCTCGCTCCGCGGGGGGCCTAATTAATTAACCCATACGTACGTACCCATGTTGAATTTGAGAGTAAAAAAATCGTCCTTAAAAACATGGGCCAGCACTTGTTACCACTTCTTACCAACTAAGAAATTGGCGTGAAATGCAAAATGGGTTTGACTTAAAGACAGGACCATGGGTTGATATTTATGTTTACATACTAATTTTAAAAAAAATGAAAATGAAAGATTTATAAATAGAGAATTATGGGGGGGCAAAATGAAAAATCAATTTCAATACAATGACGTTCGCCAACCCTAGAAGAAGTAGGCAATAGTGTCTGCTAATCAACTCAACTCAACTGTATTTTTTTTTTTGTAATTACAGCTCAATTGAAGCCGAATGTCAAAAAAGGGCCGGGCGGGCGGAGGGGCGAGCCACCTCTCCAACCACCCCCCCCCCCCCCCCTCTCTCTCTCTCTCTCTCTCTCCGTATAGTACCTTTGGTTGGTTGGTGGGTGCTTATATAAATGCGGGAAATGCGAAGAGTTTTTGGCAAGCTCTTGCTCTCATATCTCAACGCTCAACAGCAGCAAGCAATTGTGAAAGAGGTTGCCACCACCTTTCTCTTCACAACAAAGAGCTTCCAGCAAGAATGGCAATCCTCACCGCTGCTCACTTGGCCAGCTTCTTTGGCATTCTAGGTTTCAATTCCTTCCTTCAATATTCATTAATTCATTTCCCTCTCTCTCTCTCTCTCTCTCTCACCCCGCATAATAACCGCAGCTTCTTCTCCTTTTCTCTGAAACTTGGTTTCTTCCTTTTCTTGCAGGGAACATTCTGTCATTTTTGGTGTTCTTGGCCCCAGTGTAAGCTCTCTCTCTCTCTCTCTCTCTCTCTCTTTATCTCATGCAATGTTAATCATATATGTACATATATGGGTGGCAGGCCAACCTTCTACAAGATCTACAAGAAGAAATCGACAGAAGGGTTCCAATCACTGCCATACTCTGTAGCCCTGTTCAGCGCCTTGCTGCTTCTCTACTATGGCTTTCTCAAGACCAATGGGCTTATGATTATCACCATCAACGGCATTGGCTGCGCCATTGAATCCTTTTATCTCTTCCTCTTCATGATCTACGCTACAAAGGAGGCCAAGGTACGTACCTATCCTCTCTCTCTCTCTCTTTATATATATATATATATATATACCCAAAAAACAAAAACTATCAAAACTTTAAATATTGAATTAATTACTGGGCCTTTTCGTACATTCCTTTTTTCATTAATTAACTTCTCATTTTGTGGGTAACTTTTAATTTCAGATATACACAACGAAGCTGCTTCTCTTGTTCAACGTAGGAGCATTTGGTATCATGTTGCTTTCCACATCCCTGATCTTTAAAGGCCATCGGCGACTTAGTATTGTGGGGTGGATTTGCGCTGTGTTTTCTGTCTGTGTTTTCGCCGCCCCTCTTAGCATTATGGTAACCAACGAGAGAACCATATTTATGGATTTGTTTTTTGTTTACTATAATTAATGACAGCTTTATAACTATTTTAAATTATTCTTCGTAAAAATTCTAGTTATGATTTATATATGAAACATGATAATTGTTTCATCTTATGATGTTTAGAGGAACTGGAAGTTTGTTATATAGAACAGACCATCATCCATACTGTTATGGTTGGTTGTCATCCATTAATAGAAAACATATATATGTTGTTTCATGATCAGAACTTTTACGTAAATATCTGAAAATATGATTTTTTTTTTTAGCGCAAAGTGATGAAATACATAATTAAAGTTTACTGCATTGTTTAATTAATCAATAAAAAATTATAATCAAATGCTCTTATTTATGTGCAGAGACGAGTGATAAAAACGAAGAGCGTAGAGTACATGCCATTTCCGCTGTCATTTTGCCTGACACTATCTGCTATCATGTGGTTCTTCTATGGATTTTTGATGAAGGACTTCTACATAGCAGTAAGTTTCCAAAACCCTCAAAATAATAACCACCCATCTCAAGATGACCATCATTCTTAATTTCATATTCTTTTCTATATATCTAATTATTTACTTAAAAATGATGTTTTCCATCAGCAGATCAACCCATTCCATTTTAAATAAGAACTTCAGTTTTTTATTTTTAATTGGGATCGATTTTGTGCTTGTTTGTCTGCAAAGCATTATATAATATCCTAACTGATATATATCACTGAATTTTTCTTTGTTATTTCTGTGTGAGCAGACACCAAATATTCTAGGGTTTGTGTTTGGAATAGCACAAATGGTCCTGTACATCATCTACAAGGGCAGCAAAAAGGAAGCTGTGCCAGAAGCCAAGCTTCAGGATTTAACGACCGTTATAGACTTGCAAGTAGTGGAGATGCAAGAGAACGTCAAGCCAGAAGGAATGACTCCTTAGCTGTAGACGAAGTTAAAACTTATATATTTACTACCTTCCATGATCTTCATTTTGGAACCAATGCTTCCAACATGACATGAATGAATTTTGAAGTAATATAAGTCTGATGACCCTAAACTTTTGACTCGTATTCTCCGAGAAAAGCCTTGTAAACTGAGCAAGGGAGAAAAGAATGAGTATACTTTTTGGAGGAAATGACTAGGAAGGACCAATGGCAAATCAAGACGTTTCTTTACAATGATATGCAGTTTTAGATGCCTTTACCTAATCATTGTGCACCAAATGAGTGTGTCAATAGCAAAGAGCAAATGAAGAGCTCAATGTTACAAACATACAGAGATAACAAATCTCCACACACACACAGTTAAAATTGGTACTAATGAAATTAAAGACAAACGAAATAGGAGACAAAAGATTTATAGTGGTTCACCCCAAACAAAGGTTACGTCCACTTGAGTTCTGGTGAGAAAAGCTTACTCTACTAAATATATGCAATCCGATTACAATGAAATCGAAACCCAAAAACAACCCTGATTTTCTATACAACATGCTCAGAATCACTGACAAATTAAGAGCTTACCTTCGATCGAAAACAAAACCAAAGAACACAAAGGGGAAGACGAACTGTACAAGATTTACAGAGAGAGAGAAAGAAAACCCTAAAATGATAATACTCTCGGCCACCCCTCTATTCTTTGGTCTTCACCACCGAATCATCAATCTCGAGGCGCGATAAATAATGCGACTGAATGGCTGGGATTGCACACAATAAAACAACACAGGCGGTCTGGATGAGATCGTGCAAAAGGGACGACTGCAGGCTATGTGATAAAAGCCAAAAGCTATAGGGCTTGAGCTGGCCCAAAGGCGGCTGCAGATTTTCCCTCCAGTGGGCGCCCAAAAGGAGCAGCCCACGGTTGCTGAAAATGCCCCCCTGCCTTTGGGCCTCATTTGAAGTTTCACAAAAAAAATATAACAAACTCTACCTTGAAATATCAAATGATTAAGCAATCAGACAGAAAAATATAAGTGCAGCATGCTACAATTCTCACCTTCACAGCTCTAAATGACTAAAATGATTTAGCCATCGTCAATATGCAACAAATTCAAGCAATGCTTGAATTTAGTTGCAGTTAATACCTTGGTGCCAATGTTAGCGGGATTGTTGGCTGAAGAAACTTTCTGGATGCCCACAGTTCCGTTGGCTATCATTTCCCTTACATAATGATACTTCACATCCACATGTTTGGTCCGATCATGATACACTGAATTTTTGGACAAGTGGATGGCACTTTGGTTATCCAAGAAAACCATCACTTTGCTTTGAAGCAAGTGGATTTCCTTGAGAATACCTTGGAGCCATATGGCTTCCTTAAAGGCATCTGTTACAGCCACATACTCTGCCTCAGTAGAGGATAGAGCTACAAGTGGCTATAACTGAGACTTCTAGCTGATGCAGTTTCCACCCAAGGTAAAATAGTAGGCAGTGGTGGATTTTCTAGAGTCTCTATCCCCTGCAAAATCAGAGTTAACATACCCAACAAGATCAAGTGTATCAAATCTTTTCTTAAAATTTAAACCAATGCATACAGTACCATTTATGTACCTAAGCAAATGTTTTAAGGCATCCCAATGAATTTTCCCAGGGTTAGACATATATTGACTAAGTAATGAAATTGAATATGCAAGGTCTGACCTAGTACTTATCATTGAATACATAATTGTTCCAATTACATTTGCATAAGGGACATTTTCCATTTTTATTAATTCAGAATTTGATGTGAGACACTGTAATTTAGATAGAATACAGTGTCTAGCCAATGGGACCATAACAGATTTACAGTTTTTCATTCCAAATTTATGAACAAATTTTACCAAATAATCATGCTGATGTATTTTAAGGCTATTGTTGCTTCTATTTCTCTCAATTTTCATTCCTAATATTTTCTTAGCATGGCCTAAATCTTTCATATCAAAAGTTGTATTTAACATAGATTTTGACTCCTTAATCTTTGACTTAGACTTGCTAATAAGTAGGATATCATCTATATATAGCAGTAGATAAACAGGAATATCAGTGAGCATAAAATAGAAGCAATTGTCATATTGACTTCTAACAAAACCAGCCCCTAGAACAAAATTATCAAATTTTTTGTACCATTGTCTTGGGGCCTGTTTTAAGCTATACAAAGATTTTTTCAACAAACAAACATGATCAGATTTTTCAGACACAACATAACCATTGGGCTGAACTATGTAAATGTGTTCATCAAGGTCTCCATGTAAAAATGCAGTTTTAACATCTAACTGTTCAAATTCTAAATCAAATTGAACTACAATTGCAAGCATCATGCGGATTGTCTTAAATTTAACAACAAGAGATAAAATTTCAGTATAATCTATCCTTTCCCTTTGTGTAAACCCCTTAGCTACTAGTCTTGCTTTATATCTAATAGGGTCATTAGAAGACATACCTTCCTTCAATTTGAACAACCACTTATATTGGATCAGTTTCTGATTTTCTAGACGAGGGACAAGAACCCAAGTTCTGTTGGCCATCAAAGAGGCAATTTCTTCGTCCATGGCTTGCTGCCATTTTTTACTTTCCTTTGAGCTGACAGCCTCTTCATATGAGGAAGGCTCACTGCTCCTCATTTCAATACCTACCACTAGGGCACAAAACACTAAATCTTAGAAAGCATACCTAGCAGGTGGTCTTATAGACCTTCTGCTTCTATCTCGGGCAAGTTGATAGTTACCAAGATCTTGTTGAGGTGAGTCATGATGCTCCACCTCAACCTCAGTTTCACCATTTTGTTCCTCATGATCAGAGGTCTGGTCTAAGTTTGATATAGGTGATGGATCACCTTCAGGTTGACGTTATGGTATAACTGGAGCATTAGGAGGGTTATCATCTATAACTTGGTGTTCCACCTCTATTTGGGTTCCTCCTGAGTTGATGAAATTATCTGTGTCACTATGTTAATTGGATTCATCAATTTTAGATAATTTGCAAGGGAAGACTACTTCATTAAATATAACATCTCGGCTGATGATAATTTTAACACCCTTAGATTGTCTTTCCCATAGCCTATAACCCTTAGTTCCTTCCTGATACCCAATAAAAACACACTTTATGGATCTTGGTTCCAGTTTTCCTTTTGACTGGTGAGCATAGGCTTCATAGCCAAAAGTTTTTAAGTAGTTGAAGTTTAATTTTCTTCTAGTCCACTTTTCTTCAGGGCATTTAAAATTAAGGGCAGTTGAAGGACTTCTATTTACTAGATGTGAAGCTGTTGCTAAGGCCTCTCCCCAAAAGGATTTAGGCAAACCAGATGTGAACAAAAGGCACCTCACTTTTTCAAGGAGGGTTCGGTTCATCCTTTCAGCCACCCCATTTTATTGGGGTGTGTTCCTAACAGTCTTATGCCTATTTATTCCTTGGGAGTTACAATATTCATCAAACTCTTTATTACAGAATTCTAACCCATTGTCTGTTCTAAGAGTTTTGATTTTCCTATCAGCTTGGTTTTCTATTAAGATTTTCCATGTTTTAAACTTCTCTAAGGTTTAATCTTTAATTTTTAACAGAAAAAGCCACACCTTCCTAGTAAAATCATCAATGATAGAGAGAAAATACCTGTTGCCACCATGGGTGGGAACCTGGGAAGGTCCCCAGAGATCTACATGTAAGTACTCAAGGCATGCCTTTGCCAGGTGAGTTCCCTTATGGAAACTGATCATGTGTTGCTTACCTAGCACACATGGTTCACAGAAACCGATTGTCTCAGCAGACACTAGACCAAGGTATCCTTGGTTTGACAGTGCTTGCAAACCTTTCAGGCTCATGTGACCAAGCCTCAAGTGCCATAGATCTGTCTTATTAGTGTTAACATAGCATGCAGAGTTTGATATAACAGAGGAATGAAAGCAACCATTTAAAACATATAAGCCATTTCTCTTTAAACTGGTTAGGATTAACTCTTCTCCTTTAAAAACATTCATAGAACCATTTTCAGCTATGTATGAGAATCCTAATTCATCAAGAGTACCGAGAGAAATTAAATTTCTTTTAAAGTCTGGTACATATGGTACATTAGTGAGTGTTCTTACTTTGTTGTCATGCAACTTAAGAGTTATGTGACATTTACCCTGAACACTACATGAATGGTTGTTTCTCATATATACTATTCCACTTTCTCTGTTATTAAAATTGTGAAACCAGTCAATATTATGACACATATGAAAAGAACAGCCAGAATTCATAATTCATTCATTTTTAACAGAATTAACAGATATATTAAGCACCTCAGCTAAACAATTAGAACTACTAGATGCTACTGTTACATTGCCCCCTTGCTTTTATTTTTTCAAAAAATCATAACAGTATTTCTTTATATGTCCCTCTTTCCCACAGTGGTAATACTTCCATTTTTGTTTTTGCTTTTCCTTCTTATCTTTCTTTTTTCCCTTCTCTGCCCTAACCCATTAAGTTGTTCAGTATTCACAGTATAATTTCTTTTATCAGCATTTTCTTTTATAAACAAATTGTTTCCCGTTTTCTTAGATGTGCTAAGTTCTAGTTCTCTAGCCTTTATACCAGAAATAACAAGTTCCATACTAGGGACTATACTAGTATAACGTAAAGCATGCTTCACTACATCATAATCATTAGGTAGAGAGTTTAACAAAATCATGGCTTTACTAGTATCACCTAAAGCCTGATCAGTACCTCTTATTAACAAAGTAAGTTTAGTAAATTCATCTATGTTTTCATCCATAGATTTAGAGATATTCATCTTAAAGTTAAACGGCATGCCTTTTAAGTAAACCAAATTTGGAGCAGACATAACAGAATATAGAGATTCTAATCTATTCCAAAGATCAAGGGATAGAGATATACTGTCAACCTTATGGATTAGAGAATCACCAAGATGAAGAAATATCAAATTAAACGCCTTTTCTCTGATTTCATCAGTTCGAGCTAGCTGCTCAAGTGACTATTTTCGGTCGTCTGGCTGGAGTGCTATAAGCACTTTGTGATGAGAGAGAAAAATCCTCATCTTCTTTTTCCAACTTCCGAAATCCTATTTTCCATCGAATGTACCGATTTCAAATCAGGTTGTTATCATTTTCATGATGCACGAAAAATACCCAAAAAATAAACCCTAGATTACTGACTGAGACCTGTACAGCAAACTCACTACAAAAAAACTGGCATTTAGCGGCGGTTTTCAAAACTGCCGCTAAATCAGCCGTCGCGGAGCATTTAGCAGCGGTTTTGACCAACCTCTGGAATAACCGCAGCAAATCATATTTTTTGCAGCGATTTTAAAACTGCCGCAAAATTAGTGATTTAGCGGTGATTTTTAAAATATATAGCGGCGGTTTTTCAACCGCAACAAAAATTAAAAAAATAATTAAAATTTTAAATTTTAGCGGCGGTTTTAGAAATCTCCGCTAAAATTAAAAAATTAAAAAAAAATTAAAATTTTTAATTTTAGCGGTTGTTTCTAAAACCGCCGCTAAAATTAAAACAAAATTAAAAATTTTAATTTCTCTCACCCGCCTGCGCCCACTTGGTTGGACCCGCCCACCCGCCTAGCCACGTGGCTGTATGTCCACGCGCCACGTGGTGAGGCCCTTCCCCAATTTCGAACTCACAACTTCCCCTATGCACATACATGCTTGTAACCGCCTGATGTGCCAACCTCCCTTGTTATATAAACACATATATAAATTATATACCACTATTTTTTAGAATTATATTTTATATTTTTTAATTTAGAAAGAAAAATATTAATTAATTAATTATTTTTTAAAAAAGTAAAGGAATAAATTAAAATAAATTAATTGAATTAAATTAACTAAATTAATGTATTAAAAATAAAAAAATTATATATTTTTTAAAATTATTAAAATTTTGTTAAATTTATTTTTATTTTTATTTTTTAAATTAAATTTTTAGTTAACTAGTGGTGAACCCCGTGATATATGGGAGAGTTTAATTTAAAAATAAAAAAATAAATTTATTATTTTAAATAATTTTAACAAAATTGAGAATTATAATTTTTTTAATCTTTAATCATGTTAAAAAAATTTAAGTTTACTTAATTATTCACTATTCAATATGCTAATGGAGAACACTTTTAATTCAATATACTTATAAATTTTTTTTATTATATTTTATTTATTTATAAATAAATATTATAAAATCTATAATATTTCCACTTAATTATGTTTGTTATTTTCTATTTATTATATTATAATTATAAATATAAATTAAAACTCTTAAATATGAGTAAGAATAAGTTTTTTCAATAATAACAAAATTTTTAAAAAATGAATTTTGATTTCTTCCATAGTCTTAAAAATGTGATACCTTAAATATTAATAAGCATTGAAAAACCCTAGTATTTGACAACCTTAAATAATTTTTTATGAATTTGTTAAGACATCACATTTTAAAGACTATAATATAATTACTAAAGTAATTAATAATTAATTAATCACTATATTTGATTTAATGCAAATTTTTTAGGGAAAAAATCCACCATTGATTGGCACTCGGCAAAATACTTTATTTGACTATCATATTTTAATATTATATAAATATACATAGAATAAAGATATAAAAATAATATTTTCAATAAATAGATAATTTTCTATGACTTAATTAATAGTTTAAGTTGTCTATTATTATTTCTCATAAAACTCATACAAATTTAATACAAAACAATTAGCATTGAAAAACTCGTATATTTAAAATTTATTATTAATTTTATAATAATTAGTACATATTATTTCAAAACAATTGAAAGATTTAAATTATTAATGAAATTACAAAATGTAAATTATTAATGCAATAAGTATTAAACGCAAATCATTAATGCAAGTTTTTGGGGAAAATTTTATTACTACTTATTATTTCAAAGCAATTGAAAGATTTAAATTATTAATGCAAATTATAAAATACAAATTCTTAATGCAATCAGTATTAATTGTAAATTATTAATGCAAGTTTTGGAGGAAAATTTCTTTTTTCAAGACTATCTTACTTTTATATATATAAAGATGCAAATTACAAAATGTAAATTATTAGTGCAATAAGTACTAAACGCAAATAATTAATGCAAGTTTTGAGAGAAAATTTTATTACTACTTATTATTTCAAAGCAATTGAAAATTTTAAATTATTAATGCAAATTACAAAATATAAATTATTAATACAATAAGTATTAATTGCAAATCATTAATGCAAGTTTTGGGGAAAATTTCTTTTTCAAAGCTGTCCTACTTTTATATATATAAAGATTTTGTAATTAATTTAAATTAAATTTTAAATTTATTTAAAATATTTTATATTTCTTTTTGTTAATTTAATTCAATTTAATTTTAATTTTAAATTATTTAATTATTTTTGAATTTAGCGGCCATTTTTCAAAATCGCCGTTAAATTAAATTTTTTGATGAATTTTGCAGTGGTTTTCAAAATCGCCGCAAATATTAATTTAATTTTAATTATAAATTATTTAATTATTTTTGAATTTAGCGACGATTTTTCAAAAACCGCTGCTAAATTAAATTTTTTAATGAATTTTGCGGCGGTTTTGAAAAATCGCAGCAAATATTAATGTAATTTTAATTTTAAATTATTTAATTATTTTTGCATTTAGCGGCGATTTTAAAAAACTGCCGTTAGATTAAATTTTTTGATGAATTTTGCAATGGTTTTGAAAATCGCCACAAATATTAATTTAATTTTAATTTTGAATTATTTAATTATTTTTGAATTTAACGGCGGTTTTTCAAAAATCGCCGCTAAATTAAATTTTTTAATAAATTTTGTGACGGTTTCGAAAACCATCGCAAATATTAATTTAATTTTAAATTTTAAATTATTTAATTATTTTTGAATTTAGCGACGATTTTTCAAAAACTGCCGCTAAATTAATTTTTTTAATAAATTTTGTGGGTGTTTCGAAAATCGCCACAAATATTAATTTAATTTTAAATTTTAAATTATTTAATTATTTTTAATTTTGCGACGGTTTTCAAAAAATCGATTTTAAATTTTATTTTATTTTTTAATTATTTAATTATTTTCTAAATTTAGCGGCGATTTTTTGAAAACTGCCACAAAATTGAATGTTTTAATGAATTTTGCGACGATTTTTCAAAATTGTCGCAAAATCTTAAAAAAGCCGCCGCTAAAATAGTATTTTGCGGCGGTTTTAGAAACCGCCACAAAAAAATCGCCGCTAAAAATTAATTTTTTTGTAGTGACTCCCGCTAACAAGGTCTCTTCAGAAAACCCTAGGATTTTTTAAAACAACATCGACACAGAGAAAAGAAATGAAACCCTAGATTTCAAAGAAAAGGAATTGAACACGATTTTGACCCAAAACTTTTGATACGTAAACCAGAGACTCTAATACTACTGTTACAAACAAACAGAGATAGCAAATCTCCACACACACACAATCAAAATCGGCACTGATGAAATTAAAGACATAAACGAAATAGGAGACAAAAGATTTATAGTGGTTCACTCCAAACAGGGGCTACGTCCACTTGAGCTCTAGTGAGAAGAGATCACTCCACTAAATATATTCAATCCGATTACAATAAAATTGAAACCCAAAAACAACCCTGATTTTCTATATAACATACTCAGAATCACTGACAGATTAAGAGCTTACCTTCAATCGAAAACAAAACCAGAGAACACAAAGGGGAAGACGAACTGTACAAGATTTACAAAGAGAGAGAAAGAAAACCCTAAAATGATAACACTCTCGGCCACCCCTTTATTCTTTTGTCTTCACCACCGAATCATCAATCTCGAGACGTGATAAATAATGCGACTGAATGGCTGGGATTGCACACAATAAAGCAGCACAGACGACCTGGATGAGATCGTGCAGAAGGAACGGTTATAGGCTATGTGACAAAAGCCAAAAGCCATAGGGCTTGGGCTGGCCCAAAGGCGGCTACAAATTTGCCCTCTAGTGGGCGCCCAAAAGGAGCAGCCCACGGTTGCTGAAAATGCCCCGCCTTTGGGCCTCATTTGAAGTTTCACAAAAAAAATATAACGCTCAATTTATGGGTTCTTCAATCATCTAGTACTTGAAAGATTATTACTCTCATTTGGAACTTAAGCTACTGATAAGGCTCTATGTTCTGAAGTGTGGTGGCGAATCACATTCCCATTGTCATTCGGCATGCTAAAGTGATCCATATTCCAGGTAGCATTAGACTTCTTGGAACCTACAAAACCAAATATATGACCTGTACTTGGAATAGAAATTATTTTTTATACCTCCAATTCTTGTTTTCCCCTGTTGTAATTTGTATATCAAATATTTATGGAACTGGTTCTGTGGAATATTCCTGAGCTTCAATGCCCGGTTGTGACATGCTCTGCTTACCTTCTACCCAAGTTTTTGGTCTGTTTTATTTGACTTTCTCAACCTCCAATTTTTATTTTAATTTTATATTTTCAGTAGGGATATAGCATGCAAAGTTGGATTAACATCTGTGGAGCAGAAAATTGTTTCAAAAGCTTGATTGAGATATGTCAAATATTAAGTACATCATTATCCTGGTACATGTTTGATTGAGTCATTGAGTTTATTGTCTCTGATACGTTGAACCATTTAATATGGAAAAAAGTGGGTGTACTCAATTTATGACTGCAGTTCACTTTTGGTCTCGTGGAAGTTTTCTGTTTCTTTATCTACGACTAGAGATTCTAACTTCCCTAACAGTCTCCATTTTGTGTTCTCTGTTTGGTGCAAATACAGACAAGAATCCGGAGAGGCAGAATTTTTGCTCATGTTCCATCATCTGAACTGGGAGGCAGCTTTGTGGCTTTCATGCAAATGGGAAAGCATTTCACATTTTTGGCCTTCCATTATATTGTAATTGCTATGTAACATTCTAAATGGCACCCATGATTCGCAGTTTGAGTTTCCTACCTGTAAATTGTTTCTGCTGCTGCTGATATTGTAATCATTTTTCTATAGGCCAAACCAAAATTCGTACCGTGACTATTCTTTTTCCCGTCATAGAGTTGGTTGACTTTTCCTCTTTGGCTGTGGTGTTGTAAGTTGTGCAGATGGGGTGTGTGTGTGAGAGATAGAGAGCACTGTGGGTTAATTGTAACTATGATAAATGGACTGAAGTTGTATTGTGTGAATAAATAGGCAAGGAAACTGTGATAATATCCTTTGGATGATTTAATTTTCGAACTCTCTGGACCTAGTCTAACATGCTGAAGGACAAAGTTTCTAGTATTATCCGTTAAGTTTCGGAGGTAACTGTGCCCGACAAAATTTTGACTTCTTCAGCTGGCCAAATATGTACGATTATGTTATTGGTATTTCTTGAATTGCATTTTAGATCATACAATGTGATAAAAATCTCTCATGCCTCATCACTTTGTCTCACTGTGTTTTACTATTTTTGATGAGTGATATTTTAATTATGTATTTCATCACTTTGGGTGAGAAATATTTTAAATATTTTAGTTATATTGTGTAATTTAAGATGTAAGTTATGATATATCAATAGTATTTTTTACATGCCCGTAACTCTAGATTTATTAAGGTAGGATTTGTTAAAAGGAGTAAGATAAATTTATATCAAGGTAAAATAGAATGTTTTTTAAACTAAGATATAAAATGATCAAGAAATATTTTAAATTTTTTATTAAATTATTTTTAATTTTTTAGAATGTATTAGAGGATATGTGTTTATTTATTTATTTTTTATAAGATCTAAGATAAATATATTTGGAAGTGAATGAGAGGTAAATTTATTTGAAAATTTTAAAATAAAAAATTACGTGATTTTTTTTTTAAGAGTCGTCAAATAAGTTTAATAAATATAATAGAAAACACTTTTATGTAAAATACTTTTTATCTCATTTTTTCTTATCTATGTCTTGATTAATAAATATTACGATGAAAATGAAAACCATAAAAGATAAATGATTAGTTTGGCAAACTTGCATACTTCTTTACGTAAAAATTGTTAGAAATTATAACCCATTATCAAGTAAATCATCTTGTGTCGGTTTGCTTGAATTTTCTTCTCCTATTTTTAGGCTCGTTTTCTTTTCTTTTCCATTTTAAATGATGAGCTAGAATTTATATAATTGATCCTATGCGTTGAAATAAAAACTTGATATATTTGCTATATTTAGTGGGATTCCAATTTGTGTTGCAGAATTTGGGAGAAATGGTGGGAAGGTTTCTTGCACCAAACCCACGATGCAAGTGAAGGTTAGTCAAAAAGAGTCACTTGTGTGGGTTGGGGTGAGCTTGGAGACTAGTTAAGGTGAAAATTCAAGATACTCAGGTTAATCAAAAAAAAAAAAAAGAAAAGAAAAGAAAAAGAAGAGAGCCTTCTGTTCCTTCTTGGTTTGGTTTGGTTAAAGAGGAGTCATGTCTGGGGCAGTGGCCCTTGTTGACAAGTAGTTTGGTTATTTTACCATCTATCCTTGATTAAAATCTACTCTTGCCTTTTGCTGGTTTTCTTTAATTTTCTAGGCTGAGAAGCTTGGCGTATTTGTTGGGATAGAGATGCAGCACAAGGAATTCTTGATGAATCAGAAACCCTAACAGCTAACAGAATTAATGATTTGATGTGGGTGCATATTGTGGTTAAGGGTTCCACCCTTTTATATTTTATAATTAATTATTAATTTTTTATTATTAAACTACTCGGACAATTTTATTTTTAATCGAATCGAGAAATCTTCAAACCGCAAACCTCACGGTTTGAGGATTTCTCAAACCATTTCCCCAAAAAATTGTACAATGTGGTGCAGTTGGTTTTCGCGGTTTGTTAATTTTTTTTAACACCGCTAGTTTAAGTTAATAATGTGTTTGAATACAATTATGTGTTTGGTTTTAAAAGTTAATAAATTATCAGAATTTAATAAAAAAATTAAAATGAAAATAATATAAATAAAATTTATAAAAATACTAATTTTTAACAAAAATGAATTATAAATTGATGTCCATAAAATTTTTATCATTAGATGATAAATTATATATAATTATTAAAAAATATATTAATATAGTATTTTATATTTAAATTTAAGTTTATTCATAAAAAGGTTAAATATATATGTTGAGACATTAAAATATATATATGTTAAATATATATATATATACAAACGCACATATAGAGAAGGGCAGGGAATAGGAGGCGACAACTACGATGGAGGCAATAATGGAGTTGGCAGCCGCAATGGAGATGGAGTCAACAATAATGATAAGGTGACGACGACAACAAACAGAGATGGAGAAGGCAACGATGGAGGCGATGATAATGGGGATGGGGCTAGAGGCAGCGGCTACCATGGGGGGAAAGAGGTGGTGATAATTAAGAAGGAGATAGAGAGAGGCAACAACGAGAAAGAGATGGGGGTAAAGATATTTTTGTAATGTTTTAAGGTTGGAAATAAGATCATTGTTAGAAGATAAAATTGTAAAATATTTAATCAACTAAATAAGTTATGGACAACGTTCTAAGAAAAGAAAATTTTATTTTTATATTTATATTTATATTTATAAAAAATTACCTATTGTATTTAAGATCTATGTATATGACACAACATTATTAGACAAAGACCAATGACACCAGATCACTAAAATGAAGTGCATCATATATTTACATTAGAGAAAATTCTATTTGTAGCCACCCATTTTACTCTTCGCAGCCATCTTTTTTAACATACCTAAAATACCTTTATTTGAAAATTCATTTTTATCCTTTCTATTGCAACCACTTTCCTTCTCAATAAATTGGCCGTCAACTGTCATATGCGGCAACCCATTCATAATGGGGCGAAGATAAAAAAAAAAAAAGAAGAAGATGAAAATACAGCCATAGAATAGAAGGCGATGTATCCAAACACACACATATATATACACAATCAGACACACATATATATATACACATATGCAGACACACACACACGTATATATAGATAAAGAGAGAGACACATACACACACACACATATATATATACATGTGTGTACACACAGACACAAGCACACAATTGGCGGTGACCATACCCACCGATGGCGACCGCCTCTATGCCCTCCCAAGAAGGCCCCCAAATCCCAAGGTTCGAGGGCGCCTCGAAGCACCCTGAACCCTAGGGTTCGGGGGGTCATAATGGGGTACCGCTGGCGAGTAAGGTTGCCGCCATGCCCAATGTTTCTGTGTGTATATATATATATATGTACGTGTGCGTGTATATATATGTGTATCTGTGTGTGTATCTATCGTGATGGGCCGCAATGCTGCCTTGGATTTTGTAGAGGCGGCCCATACCCACACAGCTAGTCTCCAAACACCAACTGACGATTTGAGTTGGTGGGGTTTAAGGATGTGTTTAGGGAGGACTGTGTGTGAATGATTGTGGCTATATGCGATGGTGATAGAAGAGTATAAAAACTCATAATTAAATAGGTATGATTAGTCGTTTGATATCTAAAATAAATTAGGTCACAAGCCAATGCACTAAATTATTATAATTAGGTTTATAAGCTTTTGCATAAGATTGTCAATTTATTGGTTTTTAAATTAACTTTTGGTATTAATCAATATGTTATTTTAGTTATAAATTAAACTGCAAAAAATAAACACAAGTCTGCAGGCCCATGGCCCACTTGACCCATGGGTCGTGTATGGTCGACCATTAACCATTAAAACATGTCCAAAAAAAAAAATTAAATTGGATAACCAAAGTTTAAAATAGTACAGTAGAGCACAAAATTTCTTATCAATGCGTAATCAAGAATGTCAATTTCAACCTCCCCTCTTGGTTTTGTTTGACTTTTAATTTGACCCTTTATTGAATTGAGTGAAATGTTTGGTGAATTTTAATTTAATTCACATTAAATGCGTTAAAAGACTTAAACTCAGCTGGAGTGCTTTAGATGGGTTCACATTAAACAATCATACCTGAAGTTCAATACAATTTGATCAATTTATCAAACAGTTTTATATAATTAAACTGTGATAATATCTGTTAAAGCGTGGGGGCCTTTGTAGGCATCATTAAGTCCATAATATCTGTTACCATTTACCACTTACCACTTACCAGTCAAAACTTACAGCGCACACAGCAGCTAGGAGAAGGCAGCAGAAGGAGAGAGACATGAATTGCTTACATCGCCTTGCTCATTATGCTGTCTGCGCAGCCACTAGGCAGCAGCAACCAATCGGAGTCCAATTCAAAGCTTGCTGCGTGCCCATCCACTTCAAACTTACAATCCGGAGTCACGCTGGCTAAAGCCTTGAAAAACTGCATTATAGCAGCCTGTCTAAAAACAATAGGCCTCGCAGGTTGGTTTTGTTTATTTCACAGCTATGGTATAGATGAAAGGGACACAGAAAAAAAGTAGTCCAAATTACAAAACATAGACTAAGAATTAGTCTCAATACGCTCTACTTTGATGAGAATGTGCTTTCGTTTTTAGGGTTTTGCTTTTACTTCTAAATTACTTCTGTTTGATTACATATATTGTTATTATTATTGCTTTCAGAAGGTTCCAAATTCTTGAAAACACGCGAAACAAACTAAAACAATACATGCAACTAATAAACTAAAACAAAACAATATAAAACAAAGAAAAGGCAAATTAGAGAAAGCACATAAATAAACGTGGTAATAACGAAGAAAAGGCAAGGCTATAAGCAGGTGGGTGAAGCTTATTTAAAGCTTCAACTGTCTTTTGTCTTTCTTTCTTTTTTTGGTTTGGTTGAAGTTATTAACCTAAAGAAACAATATGGGACGGTTAACCTACAAATGAGCTGACCTTTTTGATTTTTACTTTTGGTTGTTTTTTTGACCTTAAACAAATATATTTATGAAAATGTATCCTAATTCCTAAGGTGGTCTGGTTGAGTATGATTTTCGTAGCATAAGGAGGTCCCAATTGTAATTTAAGGGTTGGGGTTGCTCCTTTGTCGTAGCCTTTGTTTGAGGTTTGGCGGCTCCGTCATGCTATTGCTAGCGTCGTCATCAATCCTGTTTTTATTAGGCACGTTGACATACATTTGTGGCCGCACGTAGGTATTTGGTATCTGTTTTCTAATTAAGATCCCAACTTTTTTAACCAATTTTACGTTTAAGTTTTTGGGCACTTATTTAATTAATTACAAGTAATTTATAAATTATCATATGTATCTAAAATTATACTAAAAATGTAATATGATTGGTTATTAAGAACTTTTGAAAGTCGCCCAAATCGTGCACCGATGACAAATAGATACAAAGTCGATACATCCCCAAAATAGTATTTGTTAACTAAAATATAAGATAGAAAAAGTGAAATACGACACATATTTTAGATAAAAATATTTTTTATTATATTTATTAAATTTTTTTAACAGCCCACTAAAAATAAGTCACGTTACTTCATACTTGGGATTGTTCAGATAAATTTAATTTTTTTCTCTCTAAATAAATTTATTTTGAACTTTATAAAAAAAAAATGACCCATATGCCCCCTAATATATTCTAAAAAATTTAACAAATAATCTGATAAAAATTTTAAAATACTTCTCAATCTTATCTTAATTATTTTATATTTTAATTCATAAAATATTTTAACAATTGCCTAATGTAATATTGATCATGAGATAGAGAGGCAGAGAGCATGGATGGGTTCAAGGGCATAGCCAAGCGAGGCTTCCCGGGCCAGATCTTAATTTTTTTATATTATTTTTAATCTAAATTCAACTCTCAAAATTAATCCAAAATTATTGTATTAAAACTTAACTTAAATAGGCCAATGGTTCAAATCCACTAACTCTTTAAGTCTTAATCTGTTTCATTTTTAAATTTATCCAATTTCTTGCTTTCTTTCCCAATTCTCACTCAATTTTCTTTCTTCCGAACACTACTGTTAAGGCGCGTTTGATTGCCTATATTTTTCATGAAAAATGATTGTTTCTATAAATTCTCACTTTTGTAATATTTGATTAGCTAAATTTTCCAGAGAAAGTAAGTTCTAGTTTTCGGTCACGTGATGTAAATTTCTTGCTTTTGCTGGAAATGGTTTTTCAGGGGGGCTAGTTTTACATTTCCAGGGAATTCACTCATCGTGACACAGCACCAGCACCCAAATACATTGCTTGTCCACCTTAATTTCTCTAGAGTTTTCGTCTCTCATTCAAGCAGGCTTCGTCCCATTTTTCTTCGTCTCCATCCATCGCCGAAGTCGAGCCTCAACTCGAGCTTCGTCGCCATCTCCAACTTCCTATAAGTCATCATCCACCGCCGAAGACGAGCTCCGTACTGGGCTTCGTCACCATCTCCACAGAAGACCAGCTCTGACTTCGTTTTCGTGGCCATCTCCGCAGAAGACCATCTCCGATTTCAAGTTTCAGAGTGGTGTATTCACACTGACGGAGCGAGAGAGTGAAATAGCGAGAAAGAGAGAGAGAGACTCATAGTGACGATGGTGCGACAGCATTAGCGGTGGTGAGGACCTCGTCACCGACGGCAACGGTGGAGATGAGCGTGTCGGGGTAGTAGGCGGCAACGTTGCAGCTGACCCAGATGGCGATGGTAAGGTTGGAGGAGCCGATGGCGAGGATCTGGTTATTGGGCACGCTGACGACGACTCGCCGTCGTAGAGTCGGACATCGCTGATCTTCTGCACCTTTAGAAACGCCAAGCAACAGTGATGGCGGGAGAGAAACGCAGGAGGGAGACAAAGCGGTGAGAGAGTGGGTTTGGGTTTATTTTTATTTTATTGCTATTCTTCATCACAAATTAATAAACAGAGGGTGTTTATTGTTATTTTTAATTTTTTGTGATAAATACAAATGTATAGAAATAAAAAATAAAAAATCATAAATCATGTATAAATTAATAAATTTGGAAAATGAAAAAAAAAATTAATTTTGGGGATTTATTTTTTTGAGAAAACGATTTAGTAAACTTAAAATATATTATTATTTTGATTTTTCTATACAAGATTCAGTGCTTTTCAATACATTTTCACTATTGAATTTTATGAAAAATAATACATTTACTATAAAAAATAATGCCTATTAAACACGAAATGCCAAGAAAATAACCAAATTCTATAGAAAATATTATCAATCAAACACAGAAAATGGAAAATAACATCATTTTCTAGGAAGAAAATTATACCAATCAAACACCTTAAAATTTTAATTTCCAAGAATTATTTTCCCTAAAATTTATTTTCTTTCCACCCAAATTTCACCCTTGTAATCAAATGCACCCATATAGTTGAAAGAGTATTTTCTACAATAAACATTATAAAGAATTGATTGCTTAATAGAATTAGAGACCAATAGATGAATGATACCTTAATTGTATATGTTAAAAATAATGTATTTAATAAAATTGAATCATTATCAAACTATGAAAAGTCATAAAAAATTATTATAAAATATTTTTATATTTTAATATTATTATTATTATTTTATTTTTAAAATTATATTTTTTATATTTAAATTGGACCTAACTTAATGACAATTCTGGCCGGACCCATACCATGGGTTGGTGTCCTGGCGAAGTTGACTCATGGGGGAATCCCAGGGAAGCTTCAGTTTGGCCCTTTTTCAATAATTCTGCAATAATTTTCAAACAGAAGCTTGAGATATGATGGTTGATGTCAAAAGAAAAGGCTTCTTATTTTCCTTATTAATTTCAAAAGCATAAGCCTCTCTGGACGCCTCCCGGCCCTCCAACACACATTCTTCATACTTTCTTCCTAATCAATTCCATTCTATCAGGCGCATCAATAGAACAGAACAGAACAGAACCCCTTCCCTTCAGAATTGATGTGCTCTGTCTGAAACTAATAAAGCCTTTCAGCCTCCAAACAAAGACTTTAATTAGCTTCAATCCCACATTTTGCATATCCTGTCCAGGTGAATCTTCATTAGATTTTTTTAATCTTTTTACATATATTCTCTTCATATCTCTAGAGATAGATATTATTATTATTACATGCACGACAGGACAATGACAAGAAACATGACAGGAGGAGGCTTGACGGGTGAGGCTAAATAGGTCACCATATGTAACAGATCGAAGAAAAGCAGCCAAAATGAGGCAATGGAATCCCAGAGAAGTTTGAAAACAAAACAAAAACCAACCCGAATAAGCACAGAAATGGTCAACTGTTGGCAGCTTGTGTGTGTGTGTGTATCTTGAGATCCTCAATGCATTCCAGTACTCATTCATCAACAAGACGTCCAAAAGATTCATATACCATATATATAAATAAATTCGAGACAGCTTAAAATGGAGAAAGAACAAAACCCATCTAAAATATGTCATCAAACTAATATGGCAGCTTTACCCAATTTTTATACCAAAATTATGCCACTTTTACTAATGTAATAGTGAGATTTTCTCAAGTATATATATGAGTTTGGTTGATCCAATGAGTTTTATATCTTTATCTTATAATATATTAAAAAATAATTAACTACCCTTGGTGCAATAGTTCTTGTGATTATAAGATATGTATTTATTTAAAAGTCGTAAATTTCAATCGCACAAGTTTGCCAAAAAAAAGAAAGAAAAAAAGTGCTTAATTATTACCCTTTTGGGATTTGGCATGTACCCACCACTATGCCACCAAATATAGAATGAGATACATTGTTCGACCAGTGGGTTAATTAGCAGAAATGTAAGTAAGCAGGGAACAATCAACATGATTCTTTGATTAAGGTCTTAAGTACATGTTTATCACATGCCTTGTCCAGCTTAATTCTTTTGACTTTAATTTTGCTTGACTCCATTATTATTGACCCCCCATTCCCTCACTATTTATTTAAGTTCATGCATATTGTTCTTTTATCAATTTATTAAGTTAATATATACCCAGTAAAGACAATATTGCTTTTATTATTAACTTATGATTAGAAATCTTATTAGCATGGTAATTATCTTAACAACTTTTTTTTTTTTTGAGTTAGAGTCCTTGGCTCTAAATCCATTCGCAGTGACCTCACCTACGAACCGATCATAAGAACGTTTTGTTTTGTTAGAGATCTTGATAGACTCTCATTCTCCTAATAAATTTAGAAATCATATGATTAGAATCTCGCTAAATTACAAAAGCTAAAATAATAATTATACTAAAAGAAGTTAAAAACTCCATAGTTAATAAGATTTTACTCCAATTAATTACTCATGTTTAAACACTTGATAGATAAATTACATGTTTAAACACTTGATAGATAAATTATAACTACTGTACAAAATTTACTTGATTTAATTACTCATATTTTAAAAAATCATGATTTTTACATAAATAATTTACTGCATTGTCTCGATAAAATTTGATTTCAAGTTAAAATAAAATACAAGTAAATTTGATAAATATTTTTTATAAATTAAGGTGATACATAAAATTAATAATAATTATAATAATCTTATTTAAATTAACAATAGATATTTTATTTTTATTAATTATAAAGAAAATGATTATAAAATTGATCAAATTTATGTGTAAAAATAAAAGTTGGGGATTTCTAGGAGGCAAAGGGTTGATGCAGGAGGGAGGAGAGGGGACAGAGGACGCGTTTGGCGCTGGCGTCCAGCGAGTGGAGTCCGTTTTTAGCGAAAACGTAACTGAACTGGGACCCGGGGGCGGCCTCCTCCTCACGTACCAATTACAGGGGCGTCATCCGCGGTTCATGTCATGTCTTTCACTGCCCATGGGCCATTGCCATCCTCCTCAGTACTCACCACACCATCATCATGCGATGCTCAATCAATCATTTGCTTCACGTCATCCAACGCCTCAACCAGCTTCCTTTCCGTCAATACTCTACATCTAATTACCCGAATGATGAGCCGCTCCCTCGCTCCGCGGGGGGCCTAATTAATTAACCCATACGTACGTACCCATGTTGAATTTGAGAGTAAAAAAATCGTCCTTAAAAACATGGGCCAGCACTTGTTACCACTTCTTACCAACTAAGAAATTGGCGTGAAATGCAAAATGGGTTTGACTTAAAGACAGGACCATGGGTTGATATTTATGTTTACATACTAATTTTAAAAAAAATGAAAATGAAAGATTTATAAATAGAGAATTATGGGGGGGCAAAATGAAAAATCAATTTCAATACAATGACGTTCGCCAACCCTAGAAGAAGTAGGCAATAGTGTCTGCTAATCAACTCAACTCAACTGTATTTTTTTTTTTGTAATTACAGCTCAATTGAAGCCGAATGTCAAAAAAGGGCCGGGCGGGCGGAGGGGCGAGCCACCTCTCCAACCACCCCCCCTCTCTCTCTCTCTCTCTCTCTCTCTCCGTATAGTACCTTTGGTTGGTTGGTGGGTGCTTATATAAATGCGGGAAATGCGAAGAGTTTTTGGCAAGCTCTTGCTCTCATATCTCAACGCTCAACAGCAGCAAGCAATTGTGAAAGAGGTTGCCACCACCTTTCTCTTCACAACAAAGAGCTTCCAGCAAGAATGGCAATCCTCACCGCTGCTCACTTGGCCAGCTTCTTTGGCATTCTAGGTTTCAATTCCTTCCTTCAATATTCATTAATTCATTTCCCTCTCTCTCTCTCTCTCTCTCTCACCCCGCATAATAACCGCAGCTTCTTCTCCTTTTCTCTGAAACTTGGTTTCTTCCTTTTCTTGCAGGGAACATTCTGTCATTTTTGGTGTTCTTGGCCCCAGTGTAAGCTCTCTCTCTCTCTCTCTCTCTCTCTCTCTCTCTCTCTCTCTCTCTCTCTCTCTCTTTATCTCATGCAATGTTAATCATATATGTACATATATGGGTGGCAGGCCAACCTTCTACAAGATCTACAAGAAGAAATCGACAGAAGGGTTCCAATCACTGCCATACTCTGTAGCCCTGTTCAGCGCCTTGCTGCTTCTCTACTATGGCTTTCTCAAGACCAATGGGCTTATGATTATCACCATCAACGGCATTGGCTGCGCCATTGAATCCTTTTATCTCTTCCTCTTCATGATCTACGCTACAAAGGAGGCCAAGGTACGTACCTATCCTCTCTCTCTCTCTCTTTATATATATATATATATATATACCCAAAAAACAAAAACTATCAAAACTTTAAATATTGAATTAATTACTGGGCCTTTTCGTACATTCCTTTTTTCATTAATTAACTTCTCATTTTGTGGGTAACTTTTAATTTCAGATATACACAACGAAGCTGCTTCTCTTGTTCAACGTAGGAGCATTTGGTATCATGTTGCTTTCCACATCCCTGCTCTTTAAAGGCCATCGGCGACTTAGTATTGTGGGGTGGATTTGCGCTGTGTTTTCTGTCTGTGTTTTCGCCGCCCCTCTTAGCATTATGGTAACCAACGAGAGAACCATATATATTCATGGATTTTTTTTTTGTTTACTATAATTAATGACAGCTTTATAACTATTTTAAATTATTCTTCGTAAAAATTCTAGTTATGATTTATATATGAAACATGATAATTGTTTCATCTTATGATGTTTAGAGGAACTGGAAGTTTGTTATATAGAACAGACCATCATCCATACTGTTATGGTTGGGTGTCATCCATTAATAGAAAGCATATGTTGTTTCATGATCAGAACTTTTACGTAAATATCTGAAAATATGAATTGTTTTTTTGTCGCAAAGTGATGAAATACATAATTAAAGTTTACTGCATTGTTTAATTAATCAATACAAAATTATAATCAAATGCTCTTATTTATGTGCAGAGACGAGTGATAAAAACGAAGAGCGTAGAGTACATGCCATTTCCGCTGTCATTTTGCCTGACACTATCTGCCATCATGTGGTTCTTCTATGGATTTTTGATGAAGGACTTCTACATAGCAGTAAGTTTCCAAACCCTCAAAATAATAACCACCCATCTCAAGATGACCATCATTCTTAATTTTCTATCTAATTATTTTCTTAAAAATGATGTTTTCCATCAGCAGATCAACCCATTCCATTTTAAATAAGAACTTCAGTTTTTGTTTTTAATTGGGATCGATTTTGTGCTTGTTTGTCTGCAAATCATTATGCAATATCCTAACTGATATATATCACTGCTTTTTTCTTTGTTATTTCTGTGTGAGCAGACACCAAATATTCTAGGGTTTGTGTTTGGTATAGTACAAATGGTCCTGTACATCATCTACAAGGACAGCAAAAAGGCAGCTGCGCCAGATGCCAAGCTTCAGGATTCAACGACAGTTATAGACTTGCAAGTAGTGGAGATGCAAGAGAACGTCAAGCCAGAAGGAACTAAGGCACTGGTAGCAAATAATGATACAGCCAACAAGCCCATTCAACCAAGTGAAGCCAATGTGTGATACACACATACATATATATAGGAGATATATCTATCAATCTATCTATCTAGATATATATCTATATATATCTATATATTTGTGTGTGTAGGTGGACTGTGGACAAGAAAATTTTGGTTCAATTTAGGGTGGTCACATGTCTACCATGTTTTTTTTTTTTTTTTTGGGTCACTAATGTAACATGTCTTGTCATGTTTTATGATAAATAAATTAACATTCAGGGTAGATTACATATATGTGCTATCTCATTACATGTGAAATAATGCAATGTTGTTAAAGACATATTATAAGTGTTATCGATTATTATCTCTTATTAAGCCGAGATGGTTATTGAATAAATTTGTAATGATATTTTTTAGAAATTGAGATAATAAAATGAGAGAGATATATAGATATTTTGAGTATCTATATAATTGAAATACTTGGCATATCATGTAAATGAAAGTATATAAAATTATTGGTATTTTTAAAATATATTAGATGGCAATTATATTAATTATCAACTAATATCATGAAGAAGTCTTAAATGCACTTTTTTTTTTTTTTTTTTTTTTGGGGGGGGGGGGGGGGGGGCGCTAAGAGAAGAAGAGTTTTAATTGCACAATTTTATTATTGTTATGTTATGGTAAAACCCATTAGAAGAATTTGAGTTTCTTAGAAATAAAAAATAGAATTGTTTTCAATTTGATTAAAATTATTCTAATAAAAAAAATTTTTTAACAAAATTATTTCCTATGAAATAAAAAATTTATAATAATACCAAACATGAGATTAATTTCCTAATGGTGAAGTGAATTTTATAAGAATTCAATTTTGGGAAACTTTAAAAGATTAACCTCAAAAACGTCAGTTTTAGATAAAAACAAGAAACCATTTTCACTAATTTTTGAAATTATTACCATAATGAAAGTGAAAGCTTAAACTTGAAAATTAAAATAGAATTATTTGATTGATAATTTGTGTAAAAATAACCCCTCCACAAATCCCACGAACCCCAACTCCAAAATAAATAAATAACTTGAGCCCCCAAACATAACCAACTTTAGGGTTGGACCCCACTGGTTTGGGTTTTTGATGATGCCTCCAGGCCTTGTAGCCCTGATGTTTGATCGATCTCTCTCTCTCTCTCTCCCCCTCTCCCTAGAGATTTAAGTGGTGTGTGATGGTATTTAATTAATTTTATTTAATTTTTAATTATAAAATATAAAAATTCATAATTAAAGAATATAAAAATGAAATTTATTTAAACACTAAATAAAAATAAATATATAAATAAAATTAATTAGTAAACCCATTTCCATCCTATACCCATCAATCAGCAATAAGAAATTAGGGTTTCGGACAAGAGTAATGGTCACTTCAATTGGGTTGCACCAGTCTAGTCTTACTAATTTCACATCAACGCCATCCCCAAGCACAGAATCCTAAGTAAAAATTGCCGCTATTAAGGTAGATCAAGTGGTTGTTGAATCATGATAAATTAAAATTTATATTAATAAATCATAGGTTCAATTCTTTGTCTTGCGTAATGAGACAAAGTCTTCACCTACGATTTATCTCATCTATTAAAATTGAGAATACAAGTAACGAAAAACAGCATAGAATCCCAATTAAGTAAAAATTGGTGGCACAACTAATGTCTATTTTTTAAATTGCTAAATACATTGACAAATAATGAGATAAAATTTTAACATTATTTTTGTATTAAAATCTTATGAAATAACGGCACAATAAAAGCAATGAATATAATTATGTTTTACCATATGATTAATATTGTGAAATAAATTAACATGTAAAACGTAAAAGCAAGGCTTAATTAGTGCTGCCACACAGAAGCAATTAAATTATATTTGGTTAGAAAGAGAAAGAGAGAAGAGAAGCTGCCCAAGCAACTCCAATGGAATGGGGCAATCAGTTTGTTACAACTTTGCATCACTCACTTCCAGATATTCTCACATCCCAACAAACGGCCTACAGAGTCATCAACATTCAGTGCCCCCCTTGGATATATATATCAAATTTTTGCTGTATATATATATATATATATATATATATTAAAAAATAATAAAGCTAATTTAATTTTTTTAAAAAATCTACGAGTCACCATTAACACCTCCAAAATCTTCGACTCCTGGTAAATCCTCCACAAATATACAGACGTAGTTATCCCTTTCTTTTATAAATGAATAAACACATTGTTTCTATTTTTTAATTATTTCCTAGAACTTAAAAAGTGTTCATAGGACAAATTTGCTCAAAACAAGCTTTCCAGGCCAATTCACAAACGGGATGTCTTCCGCTTCACGCAGATAAGTTCCAAAATAAAAAGGTCAAATAACAACAATAATTTTTAAAATACTAACCAAACAGACCACAATTCTCAATTCAATCCAAGGCTGTGAACTCCATCAAAATTCCAAGGTGTAGGGCATCCATTTCGACAACTTTCACTGATCAGAGAAAAATAATAGCATCCAACCCTGAAATGTTAAAGCTGGCACAGCGTGAAGTAACAAAGTAACGCTCCGCAATTTTTCACTTACAACTAACAACTTCCGAAACAATCAAAACTTTGAATAAGATATACATCTCATTGCAATCCCAATAAAAGAGTGACCTCAATGTTTCCCTACCAGATGAGCTTACTTGTACTTCCTTTGGTGACGATTTCAAAACTAAGAGCTGGTATTTGAAACACAATTTGATTCTGTTGATCGAACCATTTCTTCAAGGCCTGCCATGTCGATTCTCATGTTGTCATCAGCGTCAGCTTCTTCTACTTCCGCCATTACTTCATCCCTGTCGCCTGTTTGATGTTCAACCCCATTCTGTACTGAATCAGAGTTTGCCTGAGGTTCCTCCGCTCTTTCCTGAGGTTCCTCACCTCTTTTGTCAATTTCCTCGGGTTTTTGCATTAATGCAGGTGGATACGGATCAGATGAAATCGTCAGAGTAGATGTCACCAGTAAATTCTACCAAGCAGGGAAGGAACAAGGAATGAGCCATCATCAGTAAAGTTTTTTCCACTTACCAGGTTTTGACATGTTTAAAAAGAATGGTACTTGAAACGCAACTAATTTGAGAGATTTCAATTTGTTCTGTGATCGTGTCACCTTCCCAGGATAGAAAGGTAACCAATTTGGACAGCTAATGCACAATACAACCATTATTTCGGAGAAACTTCAAAACTTGTCATCATGTGATCGTGTAACGAATTCCAGACAAAAATCAAATTGATGCCCATTTTCTAACTGAAATCTCCCTTTCCATAACTCATATGCAACACTTGCAGCTGGGATACAACTTAGGATCCAGTTGGGAATCTGGTAATTAACATCTAACTTAGCCAACACCAATCAACCTTAACCTAGAAACACAATAACCTCAAATTTAATAGAGGATTTGAAACAAGAAAAGAATAAATAGATTTTTTTTAAAATTTAAATTGAACAAGTACAGGTATCCGATGGATATCCAGTATGCAATGGGGATGGGGATGGGGATGGGAATGGGGGTATGGGTATCCATATCAATACGTGTATGGAGGAAGGTGCCTCCAGTCCATACATTCCTAATGTTGGTTATGAGTGCATACATCTAATGCTCCCCTGACTCCATAACAATGGGAGTGCTGTGCACTGACTTGCTCTTTGTCAATCCATGGTTAGCTTTCAGAACTAGTAAGAACGTACACAAAATTAGATCAACTGATGTTTCCACTTACTGTACAATGTAAAGTATTATGCAGTTGACTGCAGTCCCTTTTCAAAGCCGAACATAGACATATATATATATATATATATCTTCGGATACCATTTTAAACGCACTAAAGTAAATTTTACGCTAACATACCTTCTCTAGCGCCAGGGCAAGCTTTGACAGATTTGGATAAATGCTTCTTGCACTCAAAAGTATCTGTTTGAAGAAGGTTTAGTAAAATGTCACAACCATGAAGCATGGCATGGTTAACATAAAAATATCCGGTCGGCATAAATGTATATTTCAACTTAGAGCCAATAAGAAATTGTTCTAGCCAGAACTAGTTCAACATGTAATGACCTTCGGAGTAATGATTCATTCTCTGAGCTGGAAGTTACAATTTCAGAACAAATAAAATAAAATAAAGAGGATTCTGATCTTTAAAAAACGAAGCAAATAGGATCTGAACTAGGTATCAACCAATTTCAGATTGTTAAATTATCATAAAGGGTACAATAAACTCAAAACATAACACACATCATGGACAGATATATCACCTCACAAAGCCTCTGCAGGGTGAATGGAGGACCTTCCACAAAGCTGAGAAGAGCTGTAAAGCAAATTAACATACTATGAATGCATTCAACATGTACATACTAGAGTTTTTAAAATTAGGAAGGAGATACACTGAACTAGTTAAAAATTCCATTGAAGATACAAGATCAGACAATAATCAAATCTCACTAACACATACAATCAATATCTGAAGAGTATGAAGGTATGTAATGCTATTGTGCTCAGTACCGCCAATTTGAGTATAGTTTAGTCATGCATGAATTCAATACATGGTGGCTAACAGATATATTCAAGTAGAAATTTACAAGTGACCAACCCCAATGAACTGGGTTGAGCCCATTTGACTTCAGGAATACAGACTACAATTATTTAAACTAACAAGTAAGCCAAACAACATTTTCCTGTTTCACAAATCTATATAAAGCCCTAGTAAGAACAGATACTAACAGAATGGGCTCATCCCTTTCGTCATGTTCAATGCAATAAGAAAAATCGAAACTAGACAATAAGAAAGTAAAGTAACATCTCCTCATTGTTTCGTGAGGACAAGACAAAATGAACTACTCCTTACTGGACAAAGGGCTGCTCTAGTGCTATTAAAGCATATTTTTGTATGTGATGAAAACTGTGGAAAGCCAAAATTGAATTCTTTCCACTGAAAACTCTGCTGTATAAATTTCCAGATAAGTGAGTTTTTCAATGATATCTCTATGGTGAAGGATAGCTTTGCCTTGAAAAGATGCATTATTCATACAAGAAATAAAAAAAAAATGAATAAAATAGTCTACTAAATTAAAATCTAAACCAGAAAGCTTAATGGCAATATATTAAAAGAGACATTAAAAAGAGCTACATTGCCCTAAAATTTAGGAGATGAGATAAGATATGCTATCTCCTAAATTTTAGGATACCCTATCTCCTAAATTATAGAAGCTAATTAAACTTTAAAATACAAGTTTACAACATCTAATCTACAAGACTTTAAAGTCTTATCATTATCCCAACTTTTGAGCCTCTTCAAACTTTGAATTTCTCTTCCTCGTTCAACAGTCTGCATTATGGTGGTCTATCCAACACTATCATCAATAAACCTTGAGATTCATGGCATAAAAATTTAACAGAGATGATACCATGGTTAGCAAATACCTTCATCCAATCTCTTCACCAAGTCTTGGTAAGTCTCTCCTAATGAAGAAGTTTGTTGCTCACTAGCCATCTTTGTCTCCGGATATTCAGACAAGACCTACAGGTTCAGATTGATCCAAAGGCTGGAATCTTTGAAGTAAAACTTGAACAAGATGTGGGGATACTCAAAAATAAATACGTAAATAAATAAAAGCCATAAACAATTTACAGTATCTTGAGACCCACTCGCAAGCATACCTCACCATACCTGCTTTAGCTGGAAGGACAGCAAGCTCTTCAATTTGTCCCAATCATGCCTGAGGACAACATAAACAATATGACTACTTGACAAACAACAATGGGATGGTATCATCAACCCATACAGAAGATAACCTTCAAGAATAAAAATTTTGGGAATAATTTGGCAATGTAAGCAGCCATACCAAGAAGCTAATATGAATCATACTAGAATATTTTTACACTCAAGTCATTTAAGGATCAACTTTGTATGGGTTTAGGGTTTAGGACCAACTTTGTTGTATGGCACTGACTGTTGGGCAACAAAGTGTCAACATGTACAAAATATGAATGTAAACAAGATGAGTATATTATGATGGATGTACAATTGTACCAAAAATAAAATAAAATTAGAAATAAGGTTATTCAAATAAGGCCGAAGTAGCTCCTATTGTTGATAAGATACATAAAACACGATTAAAATGGTTTAGTTATTTGAAAAGAAAACTAATAAAGGCTCTTTTGAGGAAAGTGGATGGAATGGAACAAGAAACAAAAAGAGGTAGAAAAGGCCAAGAAAAAACTTGATGGGAGATTCTTCGGTATAATATGAGTTATAAGGGTCTCACCGAAAATAAGGTGTCACGATCCCAAGGATCCCCAAGGATATAATAGTAATTATGTATTATATGTATTAGTTAGTTGTTGTACTTTGCTGTTTCAGTGATTGTACCTTTTAGTAGAGTAGCCTATAAATAGGTTTTTAGATCAATTAGAGAATGTCATATAGATGAATAATAATTGAATTTCTGATTTCTCTCTCAACATTTCAGATATCTCCCTCTCGTTTCCCTCTGACTCTCTCTTGTTTTGTTCTGTCTGCATTTCCCCCTCAATTATGTCTGTTATCTCCCTCTTTATGTTCTAATTCTCCCTCCAATCCACTCTATTCTTGGTTCTAACTCCCTCGGATTCTTCCAATTTCCCATCCAAACCCTAGGTAAACCCTAGGAACATGACAACTGGTATCACAGACAGTTGACTCCCGGCTGTGATCTAGCGAGTTGTAGCAGCTGATCAAGGTTCAGGCAAAGCAGTTAATTCCAATCCAACTCTGAAGCTAACAGAGACAGATTGTAACCGAACAGAGCCAACGGTTCTTGGCTGTTGATCCAGACCAGCAGTCCTCGGCTCCTGCAAGGTGTGATTCAGGAAGGCAATCTCAGAATAGGAAGTCAGACAATTGCTGATCAAAAGCGATCCCAGCAAAGCAGATCCAATCGATTCTCAGAAAGCTGTAATTGAGCCACTCAAGTTTAAGGAGGCTGATATTACTGGCTGTAGATCTAGGTGATTCAGATCAGATCGATTTTGTAAGGCAGTGGTTCTGACGAATTCTATGAACTGCAACTGAGCCAATGATTCATGGCTATTGATAGGCGATTAATAGCAGATTGTTTCCGATTCGATTTTGAAGGAATCAAAGACAGATTCCAAGCAGAGCAAATCGGTCTTTGGAAGCTGGTTGCAGGCGATTCTGAAAGCAGTACAGATACAGATCCAGGTGATTGGCAATTGCTGCTTTGTGATATAGGCGATTCCGTGGCACTGATTTGGAGGCAATTATCAAGAGGCTGTACAGAGCCAATTGAGTTAGAGGAAATTGAGGATTAGGTGACTCCTGGAAGCAATTTCTGAGGCAAGCAATGGACACAGGAATCAAGCAACAATTCGCCATCCTCAATCACAAGCTGGACAAATTTTTTATTCTGTTTTCACATTAGTTTCAGGATAGTATCCCAGCTGAATGTTTTTCTAAGGAATGTTCTAATTCCTTAAAAAGAGAAGTTTCGGAAAGAGAGATTCAAGATATCTATCTCGGATGTTCTGATCATGAGTTAATTGATTCAGACATTCAATCATCAGGATTCAAAGATGTTAACAGAGAAGTTCTTGAGATTGAGAAAGAGACATATGATTCTTTTAGAATGGAAACTGATCCCAGTTTTTTACGATTGAGAAAATTGCTCAATCAAATTCTACAAGCAGTGGTGTTGAAATAAATTCAGTTGCAGTTGCCAAGGAACCAGAAGAAGAGCTAATAAATCATAATTGGCATAACAAGAAGTTGCAGGAAAAAATGAGGAATTACCCGATGAAGTGACTGAGAACGCAAAATTCATTGTGTTACCCCTGCTGCCTAGTCCAATGTCTGAAGGACCCGTTGATGTCCAGGATTGTAACCTTAGGAAAGAAGGTCCTAAGGATCAGTATGACAGTCTTGCTGTCATTTCAGGTAATGCAGACCAGTTTCTCATACTGGTGTTAGTAGAGAAGGAACAATCGAAGAGGATAGAACAGAAGAACTGTTATACGGTTCAGAGGAGGAAGGAAGAGCAGGTTGCTTCCGGAATACTTATTTTTAACACTCACTGGTGCAATTACTGCAAAGAAGGTCCAGAAAATTACTGGAACTCACAGATCAATTGGAGAAGTGAGCTTTGTCATGAATCTCTTTTGAGGACTACATTTTTCATTTGCAGGAAAAGCAAAAGAGAAGAAACATAAAAATGAAGAGGAATAGGCCTAGGAGGAGGAAGAAAGAAAGAAGGATAAATCAGAAAGTGAAATCAGGGATAGGATGAAGGACAGGGCCAGTTGCCATAAGTTCTTGGGGACAAGAATGCTCTCAAGGAGGGGGGGAAATATCACGACCCCAAGGATCCCCAAGGATATAATAGTAATTACGTATTCTATATATTAGTTAGTTGTTGTACTTTGCTGGTTCGGTGATTGTACCTTTCAGTAGAGTAGCCTATAAATAAATTAGAGAATGTCATATAGATGAATGATAATTGAATTTCTGACTTCTCTCTCAACATTTCAGATCTCCCCCTTGTTTCCCCTCTGACTCTCTCTTGTTCTGTTATGTCTGCATTTCCCCCTTAATTTTGTCTGTTATCCCTCTTTTTGTTCTAATTCTCTCTCCAATCCTCTCAGTTCTCGGTTCTAACTCCCCCGGATTCTTCCAATTTCCCATCCAAAACCTAGGTAAACCCTAGGAACATGACAAAAGGTTATAGATAGAAATGATTGGCGGGATAAAATTTATATAGGCAGCCTCAAATCGAGGGATTAAGACTAGATATATTGTTGTTCAAGTCATTTAAGATAGTTGGCAAACAAGCAAACATGCTTTGAGTATAGATCAGGGAAAAACAATCAAGTATTACACTGCTTATTTGAAAGCCAAGCAATTAGAGAGACTTGGCCCAACTATTGTCATCAAAGAGTTGTTATGCCAGCCAATGAATAAAACTCTCAACCATCTAACGGACAGACATGGTTAAGGACACCCAGCGACTTCAGAATCTCACTGAAAATAACATCACTGGCAAATTTGAATAAATCCAGTTAGAACAAAAAACAATGAAAAATCATTTTTGGAAGCAACTTCGAAGTTCCCTTTTGTGCATAGGGATGAGGACAATATAATCTTTTACAGAACCCAGGGTCACAACCAGGTCCTGGCACCACATCGAGGTGAAGTTCAAAAGGTTATAGCATTTTTGAGATTTTTAGGAAAAATTATATCTTGGCTCCCAGTCCCATGTCCAAAATTGAGGAATTTTACTCCAGCCCCTCTCAACAAAAGCCACAGGCAGGGCACTGGATATCAAGCCTTAATCTCACTAGATGAGGTCCAATTACATGAATTTCTAGTTCACCAATCTCTATTGCCTAGAATTCACGATGTTTGATCCACTGAGTTATACGTTGGTTATCCACTAAATGAATTTGAGAGCAAAAGGGGCAAAAATGCCATTTGTTTAGATTCAAAACTAGATGCAGATGAACAGTTTTTCCATCTTTCTCTCCCCAAATACTGTATTGCCCACTCCTATCAGGGTCACCAAAGCCTTTGTCCCAAGCCACCATTGCAACAATAGCCTCAAAGCAAGCAATTGTGAGCTCTTTAGAACAGACAAAGCACTACATGGAACAAACTAAAGATGTAATAGGCATAGATGATGTCAATGTTGAATGTGAACAGAGAGGAAGAGAATATGGTGATAAAGCACAATTATACTTTATAACAACCATGAGATAATCTAGAATAAGGGGTCTGCATATGTTGGTTGCTGGAATAGTCGCTGTTGGATGAACATCTTATATTAACTTGTACCTAATCATAGAAGCCCTAGAAACCAAGTTACACATCATTTCCATGCTTTGATCCACACACACAAATAGACAAATGCAAAAGTAAAACCATAAAATAACCAATGAGTGGTAATTTAATTATAAGGTAGAAGCATACCAAAATTTTCCAGTAGAAGAAATAACTTCAAGAATAGTTCTAGCTTCTGCTTCACCAATCTCATGTTCACATTCCATTCCTCTGAAATTTCATGTATAACACAGGTTTAGAAAATCTAATATGGCATAAAGGCCATAAAGGAAATAGAATCAAATGCCCTTGTAAGAACCAATCGGGCACAAAGGCAGAAGCCTTGTTCATTGGGCTACTTTCCATTAATCTAGCACAACTCCAGGCATCAAGGAAGATACTATTAACCAACCCCCTCCCCCAAGTAGGAAAAATCTATATAGTATAGTGCAAACCCGAAAGAAGTAAGAAAAACAAGTAATTGTATTTATTATTCTATTTAACATTTCAAATTAAGAGAATGTGAACTTTCAAATAAACCCGTTAGATTTCTCCCTCCATGACTATGTCATCCCTATATGAATAGGGTTCTTAAAAATGCTAGAACTAACTAATAGAAGATTCACCATATAAATCATCAATCATGTCCCAATAGAAAGACTAATGTTGTTTTATTTAAAATAAAAACTAAATTAAAACAGCATTATATAGGGCAACCATTAGGTTTTCATCCAAGTAGTCCACGAAATTTATGGACATGGGGAAGTGATAGCCACAGCCTTAAAGATGCAAAAATGTTACAATTACAAATGCATGCTTCTGAATATATAAGCACCATGCGAAGGGGAACAAACAGCAAACCTTCATGTTCGGTGAGGTTTGTTCAAGTGCCATTTAAAACTAGAAAACAACTAATCCAGCATTCGTATCACATAAAAACAAAAGCACGTATTCTTAATAGCATGAGGATGAAGGCTGCTCTAGTGCATACTTTTTATAGCTTGAATGAATTATTGCAGGCATTTTAAACATCTACGTGTCCAAAGCTTTACACATATTCAAATATGTGCTTAGATAAAGATGTAACTGCAGAAGAGAAAAGAAAAATCTCAACTGGAGGAAGGGAAAAGAAGAATTTTTCAAATAGTGATGAATATTTGTTTTAACAATTCCAAACTTGGAACAATCCTCAATCTATTAGAGTCAATAATATCACATTGCCTAAAAGAAAGCAAAGATTATTGGCATCTTTGGGACTTTGATATTGACAAAAGCTGCTCAGAGCATTTCAGAAAATGGAAAGGTATGTAAAAAGCACACCTTTTTTTTACAATTTGTTGACAACCAATGTTCAAAATGGATTAGATTACCTTCCGTAAAACAATAATACCAAAGTGAAAACAATGGTTACTCATACTAAGATTTCATCATGTAAAGTGAACAATAAGATGAAGAAGCATGTACCCTTGATTCACAATGTCAGGGGAAGTATTGTTGTGGTGTTGACCAACATCATTGGAAGAAATAGTTGAATTCTGTGAAACATCATCTGCAGAGATCTCCATTAACAGTCCCCTAACTGCAGGAAGTAACAAAGACAGCAATAAGAAATACTGAACCTATAAGTAATACATCTGCAACTAAAATGTCACATACGCAATGTGTAAAACAGCAGTAAAAATGGAAGAACTTACAACAGTCATGTAGCATATTACTTTACAACATATGCAACAATATATACCAGAATCTTATCAACACTCATAAGGAACTTGAAATAAAATATTTATATTGCAGAATATAGATCAGACAAAATAACAACCTTCGCAGCAAGTTAAGTTCCGTCA
Organism: Diospyros lotus; assembly: GCF_014633365.1. Taxonomy (NCBI): domain Eukaryota; kingdom Viridiplantae; phylum Streptophyta; class Magnoliopsida; order Ericales; family Ebenaceae; genus Diospyros; species Diospyros lotus. The sequence continues at coordinate 5,692,376 of NC_068349.1, read as the reverse complement.
TTAAACTCAAGTGTTTTATTGTTAAATTTTGAGATCAGAAGCAACTTGGTCGAAACCAAATGAGATCCAACCTTATCCTATGAAACATAATAATCAAATTCCAGAGAAAAAGAAATCCAGATATCCAATCAGAGAGAGAGAGAGAGAGAGAGAGAGAGAGAGAGCCCTCCTCAGTCATGAAAAATCCTTAAATTGATACCCAATTATACTCTTCCTTTGCATCTCAACTCCGTCAGCTCAGTTCAATCCCACTAAATTACACAAAAATTGTACTTTTCCTTGCATCTACATTCTCTTCTTCTGTTTTTCTCTGTTTACTGATTCCACAGTTTTCCGCGAACAAGAGAAGGCGTTCTTATAATTTTTCGTTGCAAAACAACTTATCCAAATCCAGAATCTCGTTGTTCTTTTTCTTCTTTCGATTACCGAGTAAGCGTATCCATATCTAAAGGCAAAAGCTAAACTGCTTGAAAGCTCTGTGCACAAATATTAAGTATTCAGCAAGTTACACCATATCTACAATCTGTAAAACCCTAGCTCCGGCATTTATCCCGGAATCTGAGAATAGCTGCTTCGAACAGCACTATTTAAGCAAGAATCTAAAATTCCTTCCTCTTCTTTCCATCGATTTCTCACAATCCAGCTGAAAAAACAATCACGATCAGGACAAAAGGATTCCGAAGTCACAGACAATCGAGTATAGCAAAGAGCAAGAACAGAAGAAAAAAAGAGATATAGTGACAGAGGCAGTTGAAGAGCGGCGGATTCTTACATCAAACAGAGTTCGAATTCGGTTCTCGCGTTGTCGCCTGGATCAGTGATTCATCACTCGTTCGGACATCGGTAATGGTGACGCTCGCTATGGATCTTGCTTCTCTTCCCTTTTCTTTTGAATGCGTTTGACAGCGTCTGGTTAACAGTAAATTCTTCCAAATTCTTCTTCTCCTTCTTCCGTCTTCTTCTTCTCCTTCCTTCCTTCCTTCTCTAGCCTCTAGGTATTTGAGATGCGACCTGCGGTAGATAGAACGGAGACAAGACAGAGTAGGGAATGAAAAGATCCGTTTTCATTCAAAAAGATCCGTTTTCATTCAAAAAGATCCGTTTTCATTCTCGGATCAAAATAAACTCAAGAGGGAGTACAAATTTGTTGCTGAGTCGATTGACCATTATAACATTTTAAATCCTTAAAAAATTGTACCCAGTGACCTTTTTTATTAAATTTTTTTATAGGTTTTCTATAAATATATACATTAATTTCAAATTAGTAGTATCAATGTATTTTATTATTAAATACTAAATACTTTGATTAATTAATAATAAATATATCCTATATCTTGTTAATTAATAAATTTAGTTAAAATTTAAAAGTAAAATATAATAAATACACCCTCAAACCCATTATGAACATCAATCAATAATTTATCAAATAAGGTAAGTAATCTAAAATAATTGATCTAGTAGGTGGGTATCATAGTATTTTTTAATGTAACTTATATTTTATTTGTAGCATAACTTTTAGAAACTATAGATGGACAGTACAATTTATATTATTTCTCCTCCCTCGTGACAAATACAGAGTTGAAAATGGCATAATAATGTATCACATTCCATTATTCACAACTTAAGCTGGAGGCCCATTATTGATCTTAGTATTTGTATTTGTATTTTTATTTTATTATTTTTTTCTTATAATTTTAGGCTGGTCGGGTCCAATAGAGACATTAGAATATTAGTCCCATAGGGAATATTATATTTTTATTTTAAAATTTTAATTTGTTGTCCTTTCTTTCTTTCCGAGGCAAATTGATGTCAGGTAAAAGAAAGGAGTTAATGGAAGAGACAACTTGTGTTACCTTGTAACTCTTTAAAGTCATTTTTTTTTTTTTTTTGTTGAAGTAAAAAGTAAAAACTCGGGCGATTAGGAGACAAACAAATGTACAACCAACGCAGTAAACAGGGTAGACATTTGGAGTTTGGAGATGAAAGGGAATTAAAGAGGGTGGGGTAAGGCAAGGGGAGGGGGGTGGTACAAAGTCAGTTAGTGCACAAAATCAATGAATCCGCCCCCCACTAATAAGAAGAGGACAGAGAGAGTGGGCGTAGTTTTGGGTAAGCAAGTAGCAGTAAGGAAAAGTGAAGAGAAAACGGGTGGCAGGTGATGAAATCAGCAACGAAATCATAAGCAATAACTTTACAAATATGTCACAATAATAATAAATAATAATAATAATGCCACCATAGATATACATATGTAAGTATATAATAATAATAATAATGATAATAAATGCATCAAACGTGTGGGGGCATCATCCTCAGCCTCATCATCATCATCATCATCCAATAAAAAGCTTTCTGTTCGGAAATTGATTGCCATATTCACACATCACAGCCCCCGGAGATTGCAATCTCTTCGCTTTTTTTAATCACTCTCTACTTTCCAGCTAGTGGGTGAGGTGTCTGCCTATGTACTGTTATGTTGTTGTCTGCCTCTCTCTCTGTCCTTCCCGTCTCTCTCTGTTTTTCTTTTTTATATTTTTGGCTAAATTTTAATTCAAAGAGAGACCAGTCATCAGGTGGAGGTGGAGGAGGTGGTGTGGAAAGCAGAGCGCCTAAAAAAGCTGTGACCACTGTGCAATCTCTCACCGAATCTCTCACGTGGCGCGCCAGCCGAGGCGCCAATGCTGGGTGAGAGAAAGTTACAGTTCTTTCAAGGCCCGAGGGAAAAGCTCATTAGTTGTTTCACATCACATGCCATTGCCCCACCTATCATCTATGGGGTTCCCAACTCCTAGCAAAGAAAGAATTTTTAGAGCAAAGTCGTCGTAACAATTAACAAAATCTGAGACAACTTTTTTTTATTTCAAAACAACATATTAGGAAGAGGAGGTAGCATGCGGGCCGGATACAGGAACAACAACGTTTCAAGGTGCAATCAACAAAAGGGTCAAATGCATCAATAGGGGCGTGAAAAGGGTTTTGTTCACAACCAATAGTATACACAGCAAGAACCACAACTCTACTCAATACATGTTTCCTTTAACCTCTTTTATTAATCGCTAATCACTGCTATCCATCCAATGGGGGCACGGTCGAGTGTAAAATACTTTGGATTCGCGCTTGCGCTCTTGGGCCTCTGCACGCTGCTGCTGCAACTATACGAAGCTCCATTAAGTTCAAATGAATGGAATGAAGAAAATGAGTAGCATGACGAGCATGTACCTGCTGGTAACGATTAAGAAGACCAAAAGAAAGACTAACGGGAAAATTCGTCAAGAGAGCCTCAATGCAGCATCTTCGTCCGTAGTCCATACAAAACCAGGCATGTCGAACCTCGGCCCAGCTACTGTCCTGTAGACATAAAGCTTCTCGACAGGACAGCTTTCGGGCCTGGACTCGGGGGGTCCCCTCTCGTCGATTACTTCAACGTTAAGCCTCGGCATCTTCTGACCTAGCAATTTACATGCTCCAAAACTTACTGGGCAAGAAGACATCCAAAGGGATCGCATTGTCTCCAGCTTTGCAGCATTGGCCAAGAGAGCCTTGTGTCCAAAGGGGCAGTCTCTGATCTCCAGTTTCTTCAGGCTGTCACACCCGGACAGCACGTGATGGAGGCCCAAATCACTATCCCCAGCAAAAGCAATAGAGAGCATCTCTAGCTTCTTAGCATGGGTCCCAATGTACTCAAACACTCGATCCGTTAGAAGACCAGATAGAGAAAGACGTCGCAACTCCTTACAATGCTCAACAATGGCTCCAAACCCAGCATCCAGAGGCTCCAAGGTTATGTAATCGGGAGTGCGAGGCTCCAGGATGCAAAGACGGAAACGTGTCAGATTCGGCCGGTTCCTAGCAATGGTAACCAAGGCAGAATTTGACATTTGGCGGCAGAAATACAGGACTGACTGGAGCTTGGGGCAGCCCTCAGAAACAGAGACAAGGCCTCGCTCTGTCAATGACACATTTGGTTCTGGACCAAAGGGATCGGAAGGAAAAACCCTCAGTTCTTGCAGATCCTTGCAAGAAGCAGCAAGGGCATCAAGGCCGGTGTCTTCAATGTAATCCAGTACCTGGGGTTATACCTTTTATCAGTTCAAGAATGCAGGCCAATATTGAGCTTAAAGCAACATTTCAGAAACATAAATATGACTTCTTTCTTCAACGGTGTAAAATTTATAGACTGGATTCCAAGGGAGTCCAAATAGAAACTCACGATATCTAGAAATCCAGGCCATCTATAGAAACTCAGCCATGATTCAACACTGGTCTCAAATAAGAAAGCCTCATATATCAACTAAACATGCAGCATTCCTCTATTGAGCAAATATAGAGATTACTCAAGCATAGTGAATTAGCAATGATGAAATAGTAGACATACCAATAGGCGCTGCAAGCTGTGACACTGGCTAACCAGTTTCACAAGATCAGGGCTCTCAATAGTGGCATAGCTCAGATTCAGAGAAGTAAGCCCAGAGCAGATGGAATAGGCTGCAGGAAGATAAGTGGGAACCACATCCCAAAAACCAGATAAGCCCTTCAGCTTCTTGCACCCTGAAAAAGCTTCAGCTAGGCTTGAGAAAACATCAGAGTGAAGATCAGCTGAGTAGGCACCAGTTCCCAGCTCAATTAGCTGAGGGGCCCGGCGGAGCAGATTAGGGAGCCTCTCGAGGGGTACAGCACGGTTGAGACGAAGTGAGGAAAGGTTGGTACACCTACCCACCAGACGCTCTAAAGCAGATGAACTCACATCAGAACCTAAGCAAGAAATGTTCAAGGAGACAAGTGAGGTAAACGTATCAGGAAAATGGCTCAGCCAGTGTCCACTTAAATCATCCACCTCGCACTCCTGCAAATCCAACACTCTTAAATTCCTGCACAAGCAAATGGGGAATCAATTTTACAAAGAGCAGCCCCTATCATGATAAGAGTTACTAGAATTTGCACAAGGTCTGCAATCATGGTAATTACCTAAAGAAACTTAAAAGGAAAATTTTCACTACATTAAAGAAAATAAATCTGCTAAAATAATGAAGGCTTGATAAAATTTTGTTGTGAAGAATTAGCAATTATTGATTGTCTTTATCATTGAAAAGGACTAGACAATCCTTATCAGAGTAACTTTTCCTGATAGCAACAAATACGAGAAAAGAAAATCAATCATTCCCTACCTGTTTGATGTTCTCAACAAACCATTCTTCACACCAATACAGTTTACATCCCCGAAATATTGAATTATTGCAGCATAAAAACAACATATGCCTGAAAGGTCTGCCCAAGGATTACAAATGGACCACCAAAACTCAATTCAATAGAATCTTAACAAACAACTAAATAAATCCTTGATAATCAAAAGAAAAAAGGTCCATTCATCTTACCATAACAATGTTAAGTAAAAAAGGAAAATGGAATCTTAGACCAGATAGCGCCTACATTGTCCAAGAAGCAAAACCCAAAACTGGAAATAACCTAATTACAATAGCCTATCAAAAACAGAAGAAGAAACTAAAGGCAGTAAGTATCACCCTTGCCTAGATTTGCCATTCTTATGACAAGACTTCCAAGCTCTACCAGAAAGAAAGAGAAAGCCAGCCAAAAGAAGACAAAACCCTTCAAACTGCAGATTCCCCGTTTACAGAACCATAATCTAAAACCTTGATGAAGAAATAACATCCATGTTTCTCCAAAATAAACTCAGGAGAAGGACCAAACAGAATCGAGAGAGAAAGCAACAACACTAAAACTGAAATTCGCAAATTGATGCAAATAATACGGGAATCAACCTGGAGAAAAGAAATTGAGGGCCTACCTTGGCAGAAAATTTGGCAATTTTCGCATTAAAAAGCTGGAAGTATAACTAGGCCCCAAAACGAAGAAGAGAAAGAAAACGAGTCTAAAAGAAGAATATAGCTCTGAATCTTAGAATTTTCCACTAAAAGGATATATTAGAGCACCTCCGTTGACGAAGAACATTTCATCAGTTCATCTAATTACTTAATCCATATAATGTGTAACACTAACAGTCAAAACTCGCTTCCATTCCTAAATCTATCATCAATGAATCAGACACGATAACACCAAAGACACAGTGACCAAGATAAATCAGAAAACGGGAAAAAAAAAAAAAAGGTGAAAAGAAAAAGAGGAATGCGGGCAATCTACCACATTCTTTGCGAATCAACCAAGCACTCAACAGTCAAAAACTTTATTTTCATAGTATATACTCAACGTTAGGTCGAGGAAGGGGTAAGGATATCCGACTCAAGATTCAAACCTCCTTTTGCCTCTTCTTTTTGTGAGTAGAGTGAGAAGGCCTCACCTGCAATTGGCGGCAATGGCGGCGAGTCCATCAGTAGTGAAGCCCTCACAAGACGACATCACAAGGACCTTGAAGTTATTGAACGAACGTGAAATCAGCTCCAAGTTCTCGTCAGTGACGACCATGCGCTTGAGCCGAATCTCCTCCAACCAAGGGTAAGCCCTACCCATGGCCGCGATCCAAGGGTAAACGTACCCACCCCAACCCTCCGGCACCAGATTGTAGTCCGCGAAATGTGGCTTCCCTTTCAGCTCCACGGATCTGACCTCGGGGAACCGCCTGATCATCATCACAGGGCTCACCGCATAGCAGTTCCCGACGAAGATCCGTCGCCTGCACCACCGCTCGATCTCGTACCACGACTTGCAGACCAGAGATACCGCGTTCCGGTCCTTATCGTTCTCTATGAACGAGAACACGTGCTCCAACACCTCCTCCGGAAACGAGTACGCCATTGCCGCTTTCCCCAGAGCTCCGACTACAAACACTCAAATCTCGAAGTACGCAGGCCGAACAGGAACCTCCCAAACAGTACCGGTATTCCGAAGCTTCAGATCTGAGACGCCATTAACGAGCTTGGAGCCAAGTTCTTAGTTGCAGGAGAGAGAGATATAGAGAGGAAGCGAGGGCGAAGTGAGTACCGGAGAGGATAAGGTTTTTATGTTGAGCTCGACGAGGGTAGATTGGTAACCTAAGGTCACATGAGTTTTGTGTGAAATGATGGCAATCAACGGTTTTATCGGCCGACACGTGTAGTGGCCATGATTTAACCGTCGGATCAACGGTGGACCGGCCGCGAGACAAGCCAATCTTATCCGTTCGCGACGAAGCGCAACCGCAGAAAACGGGTGTACATTTTGAGAGGGTCGTATAAAGCCCTACTGTTGTTGCTGCTGCTGCTGCTGCTACTACTACGACGCCGCCGTGGCGAGAAATCGAGACGAATAAATGATATAAATCGCGAGACGTAAATTAAAAAAGGGGCGGGGAGCTGTACTAAAGTGCTATTATTGTATTGTAAACTGGGTTTTAGGGAATCTCATGATTCTCATTGCACGGCTGGATCTGACGGATCTGACTGAGGCGGGGACCACCGGAGCAATCTTAGGGCAACGACGGGGGGGGGAATGATCGGATGTGAAACCTTGATCCATGATGAGATCCCGGCCACCAAATCATGGCCGTCGATCATTCGCCCGAATCCAACGGTCAGAGTTCGTTTCCCGAGATCCACAGTGATAAAACGAAGAAGAAACTCAAACTCAAAAATGGTAAAAAGCAGAAGTGGACCATACGGAGACATAACATAACATCATATAGGGCTGAGAGCTGTTAGATTCTTCCCCGGCTCTCGAATGACGGAGTCGCCCCTGGTTGGGACGAGATATTGCGGGACTTACCCCGCTTCATAAGGCGGCGAAGGGAGGGGCAGCATCGTCAGTGCAATTCGATTTGGGGGGGGTGGAAGTGTCTGAGCATGGACTCCATCGACCTGTCGCTTTTTATGTGTCCGAAAGCTGATGGTCAAAGATCAACGGCCCAGATGGAAGCTGAAAAAGAAGAGATCTGGGCCGTCCGGTGGCGGGCGTCTTCATCAATCGCAACCGAAAGCCTTGTCTTTTCTTCCGCTTGGTATTGACCCGACGATTCAAAAAATAAAATAAATTAAAATGGTTGGAGATCTTAATTAGATATAATAATAATAATAATAATACAATCAAAGGGGTTTACATATATTATATAATAATATTTCTGAGAATCAATTAGATTAATTAATGAGAGGATAAGTTGTTAAGCACGAAAAGTGGGTTGTTTAATGTACGAAAGGGGAGAGGGGAGGGAAGGATTAAATAAAAGCAAGATTTTAAATGAATATGATAATTAAGCCCACGCATGGCTCTCCGGGAATCTCTCTTCCCCCCCCCCCCCCCCCTCGAGTGGGATGGATTGCTCCCAACTCACTTGCCAACTTCAATATGTTTTTCGGGAAGCGAATTTTATATTTATAATTATTAGAGAGGAAATTATTATTTTTCTCGGAGCTTGTAATATTTAATAATTTCGTCCCCCCCCCGGGTAAAAATTCCACAAATTAGCCTTTCGCCCCCCAAAGGTTCAAGGGCGTATTTGAAAGAAACGGGAATCCGAGGGGGGCGAAAAGTGTAATAGGAGGAAAAGTGGTCCATAATAATAAAGTGATGGGAGGAGTGCGTGGAATGAGAAGAGAATGAGTGAGGAGATGGGGGCACGTGACTAGGAAGGAGGGTAATGGAATGGTAATTTGTTGGTAACTGTAGGAGGAGATGGCGCCCCACTGAAGCCAATACGTTTACAATTAATTCTTAATTATTGGTCCCTAAAACATTAATTAGTCTTACCACCCACCCACCCAGCCTCCCTTTGCATCACTTTTTGATGAATTACGCCGTTCTTGCATATTCTCTCTCTCCAAGTTAAAAGATGAAAGAGACTTCCTTAATCACACTGTACAAATGTTTTTTTGCTGAAAATTAGGTGACAATATATATAAGAGATTAAAGGTGGATGATGCATGGATTGATAAGATGGGGTGGGCGGGGGGGGGTGTTTGGAAGAGGACAAAATGGTTTCCCAACAAAAAGTGTAGTTTAGTTCCAAAAGCAACGTGCTACGCTACGCATGCCAATTAAATCTTACTTTTTTGACAAACTATTGTACTTTTCTACTCGGCAGCTATTGCGTTTGGAAATTCGCAGCAAAGTTGATACCAAATATTGCCTAATAATTCCACCACTTATTATTTTTTTATTCTAATTCTAATTATATGTTCTACATCCCTCTGGGATAATTATTATACCCATAAATTTCATATGAAAAAAAACAAAGATTTTGGGTAGGGGGCATCTAAGATCTTATTGACCGTGACAGAGTCCGAGTCCAATTAATTAACAGCAACCCTCAAATTTTTGAAACATTGGTATAATAATAATGATATATATAATTTATGACTGATTTGAACTTTCATGAGTCTAATTAAAGCGAAAATCGATCGGGTCACGTCGTAATTAAGAAACGTAGCAGCGTTAAGAATGATGTATTAATTAATGAAGGACGAAGGGAGGTTTGGTGGGGGCCCATTGGCGAGACCTAACCTAATTTTGATGGGCCCAGGGGCTGTGGGCCAGCAGCCTATTACCGGCCTCGTCGAATTAGCTCTCCCTCCTCGGCTCTCTCTCTCTCTCTCTCTCTAATAAAAGAAGGCTGAAAGTGGTCTGAGACTGAACTTTCCAAAAGTCGGAGCTTTGATACGATGCCCGTCACCGACAAAAGACGCTTCTCTCTCTTGCTTGCGTGTCCGTCGTCCATTGGCCAGGCTCCTCCTCTCCCTTCCAATTATCCAAATTCGTTGACCGCTTGAATTTAACGGCCCTAAATATGAAATGACATGGCATTCACGTTAATGGTCACCCTTTGGTCTTTAAATAACATTTTGGTTTATTTTAACGTAATATATTGTCCCTTGGAAGGAGGATCCACGTGGCGAGGTGCTATTAGCGGATTAAATTGCCTGCCCCCAACGACATAAATAAGGTTTCAAATTCACCGCACGTTATCGCATGTTCGCATGGTCAAACTGGTTGACTATTTCGAGACACCAAGTATGGTCTTTTTTCACGCTAAGAAAAGAGAATCTTTAGTCGCCTCTCTTGTATTTATCATCATTAGTTTTTTTAAATAAAATATAATATATTTTTTTAAAAAAAGTCATATAAAATATATTTTATGTTTATATTTATTTTAATTTTAAATAAAAAAATTATTTAATAAAATATTATGTGTTAGATAAAATTTTAATAAACATCGATGTCTCGTTTATAATGTTATATATCTTTTTTATTAAATTTATAATATTTAAATAATAAATAAATAATAAAACAACACCACTCGTGATAATTTGAATTTGAATTTTTTTTTTTAATTTATAAATTTATTAAATAGACATAATAAGTTAAAAATTAGGTCCACTAGATAAGGACTAGAAATTTGTTTCCCTTCCCCTAAAAAATCTAAACCCTTTAACTTAAAACTAGTAGACTAACCCAAGGGGTAATTATATGTGTCTTTAGTGTGACTTATCATTGGTCTGATAAATTGATCTGCTTTGTTGGATTTGATCTGGAAAAACCTTTTGTTTTGAAGTATCAAAATTTATTGGTTTTAGAAATAAATATTAAATATCTTAGTCCCAAAGTCACTCATCTTATATTATACAACAGTCACTAATAATTTTAAAATTGTGTGCATCATCCAAGAAATACATTTCTACCCAAAAACTATTTAAAGAACTAATATATTGAAAAAAAATGTTAAAAATATATTTATGTGTTAAACTCTTGAATAGTAAAATGTAAACAATATAATTATTCTTAAATGTTAGGCAAAACTATCACCAAACATGATGGCTACACTGCTCTTGAATTAAACTTGATTGATTTAAAAGATAGGGATATGATTGAGGGGCCAATCTGAATTAGGAACAGATGGACGCATGACTTAGCCGCAAAGATGGAAAGAGTTGAAAAATAAAATAAAAAGGCACTTTGTCTTGGCCTTTGTTCGTATTTTACAAAGTGTGCTAACGAGAGCATCTCTTTTTATTTTTATTCAAAATCATTTCATCCATTATTTTAGCCAAATCAATTGCATGTACATGTACACCTCGGCATGCAATATCCGAATAGAAAAGCCCCAAAATTGTGCAATTGTCAACTTAGCTTTTACTTTTCTCTTTTTTAATGGTCATCGTGGTTACAGTACATATATGGTTGCAATCTACTTAGATTTTTAATAAATAAATTTTCACGGGTTACCTGTGATAAATTGACTGTATTAGAGTTTTAAAAATGTTTTTTATTAATAGCGTTAACTCCATTCCTAATCAAAATAATCCTATGTTATCAATAATTCAGATTCCAAAAACTCTATTTACTTGTAATTTGTATTTTTTTAAAGTAAAATAATCAATTTGATTCAAGAATCAAAATATAGTGATTTTTTTTTATACTTCATCTTTTATCTTTTTTTATTTTATTTTATGTGATAAAAATAGAGAGATATGAAATCGCTACCGTATTTGGGCCCTTAATTTTTTTTAATAATGCTAGGAGCCATGTGACGCCTCTTTATTGGAGTTCTCTATCTATCATCTCCTTCAATGAAAATTCAATACATGATTGATGACTCATGACTCGTAACGTTATTTTAATTTTTTTGAGAACTAATTATATGATAAAAATAATAATTCTTTTTTGTATAATTTATAATATTGGATAATTAAGGCTGACATATGTAAAAATGAACATAGTTTAGGTTACAATGTTATGGTAGATGTTGTTATATAACTATAAAAGAAAGAGGTAAAATAAAAAATAATATCATATTAGATTAGCTTGTTAAAGATAAGACGTGGGAGTTTACCTCGACCATGTGTGGGCCCTCCCGGTGGACCATGTGGTTTATTTTGTCAAACAATATATAAAGAGTCACTCTTCTCCTTTGATCCTCTCTATTTAAACATGGCCTAAAATGATTTTGATATGTGATAAAACAATATATATAAAAACTTATATAAGATGTGGATGAAATAGATGAAATTTCAAATTAAGAGAAAGGCAAAAGAAACTTTTGAGTCCCTGAACCAAAAAAAGTGAGCCCAATTCCTCGAATAAAAATAGCATTATCCTTTTTAGGTCTGTCTGACCACAAATATCTGCCTCTTAATTTGCTATAAAAACAAATTGAAAGCCTTTGTGTTTGAACGCTGTTTCCTTTGAAAAAAAAAAAAAAAAATTTGCAAGATTCCAACTATTAATTGATTTAACACATCTATGCTAAAATTTGTCTCATGTTGACACTGTGTTGTGTCTTTTGTTGGGTTCTATTCAAATTATGTGAGGAGAAGGTAGGGTGGGTGGCCCTATTTCTAGGGGTTTTCGTTGGCCCTTTCAAGGAATTGACTCGCAGGAAGACTAACAGAGAGAGATTCACAAGGGAGGGGGAGAGAGAGAGAGGGGGGGGGGGGAAGACATAAATGCATTGAAATGGCGGGCTTGGATTTGCAGAAACAGTTAATGGGTAACATCATTTGCAATAATGTTAAAAGTGAGAAGGGAGGGGGTGGGGCTGGGACCACTGCAGCATTGGCTCTCCATCTCTTTCTCTCTGAGAGATCAATTCCATCTGTAGTATCTGATGGGTTAACTTCATCATGGGCCTCTTCGCTTTTTGGGTTCATTCACTGTGGTCCTCAATTCCAATGGCTGCCATTCCTTTGATTGTTCTCCTTTTGGCCATTAATGGTGGACCACTTCACCCTTTCCTCCGTCCTAACTTGCCCCTCTCCGGGACCAATTTCTCATCCCTCTTTCCCTTTTCCCACCTGTGACTCTCATTCATGCAGATAATATATATATATATATACATGTAATTTTTTCTAATATTTTTGTATATAATTATATCTTCTACAATATTCTTATTAAGTTTCGCGTGATTATTCTAATATTACTCTTTAATTTATACGATGTCACCATCACACTACTCTAAATAACTTCTAATAAGAATGGATTCAAAATATCTTGAGAGATATAAGTACGATAAACTTTTATTAGTCTTATTTATCTACTAAGAAGGAGAAAATTTGTCTCATGTCACAGATCAAGTGATTAGGTCACAATAAGTTGGGATTCTCATTAGTAGGTCGTGAATTCGATTCCTTATCCTACATAATAAAACAAAGTCTTCACTTGTGATTTATTTCTTCTGTTAAAATTAATAACACGAGTGATGAAAACCGTACAAGAACGATCATTTCAAAAAAAAAATAATTAAATTTCTCATAATATTAAAATATTTTTAAAAAATCAAGGTTCTACCTGATGAGATTGGGTGGCGTGGGTATATAATATTTAAAAAAAAAATGGGAATAGGCAATCCTCATTGTGAAATTGATGCATTTGTGCATCATCAGACTCACGTCGCATCTAAAAACTTTACCAAAATTCTTCTAATCCAGTCTATTTCATTTTACTAATTAGTCATTTCATTCCATTTTCGAACTTTTTCTAAAGCATCTTATACACAAACCAAAATGTCACGCATACATTATTCCGATCACATTACTTGCACGAAATTCTGCAAGATATTAATTTGCTATGCATACGTATTTATATGTACACATAGGCATAGACCACTTGTGGGAAGTGGCCCAAGTTAAGATAGGAGCCTGCCATAGGACCCCGAGTTGGGATGCCCTTTGTGGGGTCGCAGATTTGTGGACCTGTTGTTTTGAGTAACAATGACACCTAATCCCAATTGCCCTCTTTCATCCACACATTTCCAACACAATGTCATTGTCCAAACCACAGCACATATCTTCCATCCTGACTACTGAGTACCACTAAACCATCAATCAACATGTTCATCATAGCTCTCAAACACAGAATTAACTAATTGAATCATGATATGATATGATAAGTTAAAATTTGTATCAGTACATTATATGTTTAATATTTAATTTTTTACTCTATATAATAAGATAAATTTTTCATTTATGATTTATTTTTTTTGTTAAAATTGATGACATGAACAATAAAAGACCATGTAAGAACGATAATTCTAAAATACTTATCATCAAATAACCATCTCGATAAAGTCAGTGCATTGGTGAATTTTCAGCATTTCTTGACGAAATATTCAATCAAATCAAAACTCTTTACCTTTAAACTTTATTTTTCTTCTTTAGTACCAATAATTAGTTTTATACCACTTGTGATTAATAAAAGATACCCTAAAATGATATGACAGTGTTATTATTATAATCACAAACCAAAACTCACAGCACTTTAGAAATTGAAATGTGTTACTACCAAATCGTATTGGTAGTATTTTTTTTAACTAAAAATGTTTTAACAATATAATATTTCTTTGAATACCGAGAGTTTGAGTTGCTCAAGATGAACTAGTTTGGCCATCAATCATGATCACGGTCATTGTCATGATATGATCTTTTTTCATTTTGTCGTCGTCTATTAAGATCTCGCCATAATCTATTGATTCTATTCTTTACTTGTAAGCGCCAAACTCCAAAATTCTCCGCCAAAGTCAAATGAATGCTTATCTAAATCAAACTTCGCAATCTCTCCTACTCGTTATCAGTAGATAGATAAATGCGGTAGGGTTTCATCATAATTGATTAAAAGTAGGTGTAGATCTAACCTGGTGATCGCTGGCAGAGGACAGTTGGGAGTTTGAAATTCGCCGACATTTCTGCGTTCTTTCAAGACTTTCCGGCAATCACGAGTCCATCAGTCGTAGAAAATGGAGGCCTCTCTTTCTCTCTCTCTCGATGACAGTCGGCCGAAGTATTCCTTTTATTCGAATCAAACTTTCAGTTCCGGCATTGCTGATAATAGCTGGCTGCCAGAGAGATGACTAGCTGTGTTCATCATCTCGATTCGAAGCTTCGGCTACTCTTGGCTGGTAATTAGGGTTTTTACTTAGTTTTAATCATACATAGCTGACCGAACCTGTTATTTTCGCGTTTGAAACTGAACGTTATCATCCATTCCAATCCATCCTTCGTCATAGATTGGGCCATAGAAGCCCACTCCTGCGTAAACAGCCCATGTTCTTATAAATACTTTTACAAAATTATTTAATAATTTCGCAAAAAATTGAATAACCTCACTTAAATTCTTCACCTCCTCTTCCTATTAGCACCCAGACACATGTTTGATCTTCTAATTTTTTAATGTTATTTGATAAAAAGCAGGTTTTATATTTGGTAACAATATATAACTTTTAACATAAATAAGAAACACACATTTATTAGTTTCCCCTTAAATTATACTTAAATTTGAGTATTGTTGTTGCATGGATACAATAATAAATTTATTGAATGAAAATGTCATCTTCAAGCTGTCTAAACCTACAAAAATAATAAAATAGTCAGAGGGCGCGAAGAGGTCCCCACGCAGACACTCTGACGCTTAAGTTAGACACTGAATATGATAAAAAAAATATATATTGAAATTAGTATCAAATACGTCCTCCTTTTAAGAATGAATGTCTCCTTATTTATAAAGAAATATGGAATGATTTAAAGTATAACAGAATTAGGGTTCTTGTAGATAACGCTTATCTAAATTGATCATAATTTGATTGGGACTAGGATAGTTATAGATAACATCTATCTTGGTATTCTAAAATCTATTAGAATTAAGATATAGATAACTTGTATATTTTACAGATGATATTTGTCGACGTTTGATTTCGGCCGACCGTGATTCGTTTTGGGCCGCGGTGAGTCAATCCAAAAAAATACCGAGAAGGAAGGAAGAAAACCCCCCCCCTCCCCCAAAGTTCCAAGCGTGTACACCAGAATCTTTTACGTGGTTCGGCCAGAACGATGCCTAGTCCACGGCCGCCCTCTGATTATTCTCCCAGAGTGGCGGTATCTGATTATTCTTTTTTCTGTCCCTCCTCTTTGCTCCTCATGGCCCCCTTTATTTCCATTTTTCTTGAGGGACTTTTACAATCTAGATAATATATAAAAATACAGTGTTTGTATAATGGGGGACAAATAGTTCTTACCGCCTTCGCAAGACCGGGAGTGGGATCCTCATTACGAGGGGCATGGGCTGTTACAGATAAAGTGATCGGACCCTACCTCTGACTTCTCAGCAGCTTTGCCGCTCATGCGAGCTGGAGATTTTAGGCGAGCGACCTGGATGGCCCAGCGATCTGGAGGATATTTCAGGAGCTCGTTAGTCGATTGCTCCGAGCTCGTTGGGGGATTACCGGGAGCTCGCCATACGCTCGCTTTACGAGTTCCGGGTCTTTGATGGAGGCTGGACCTTCCTTGACGAGGTCGTCCGGGCCTTCTTGGCCTTGGGTGATTGGGCCGGTCTGTCGGACCGAGTCTGGCCCATGCGGGGAGATGCGGGAAATACATATAACATAAGCCCCCCAGTTCGCGGTACGATCTTCGTGCTGGGAACTGACGCGTGCCAGCTGTTCTTCCATCCCTCCAACTTCTGTCCAATCACCTTAAGTCTCGTCGTTCCACGCAGCACGCTTTGTCGGCAGCGCATTTAATGCGCGCCCCCTCCCCATTTCTGCGCATGATTAAACTCGTGGGACCCACAAGCTGTTGTGCGGCCGCTGGATGCCGAGCATGTGATAAGTCGTCATTCGATCCGACGGTTGGGATGGATCAGGCCGTCAGTATAAATAGTGGGGAGTGTCCACCCGCTTCTTCTTTCACGCTATTTTGAAACTCCCTCAAACTTTTGCCTCCCTGCTTTCTTGTTTTTTTCTCTCTCGAGGCCTCCGTTATCGCCGTGCTTTCAGACGTCTGCCGTTCTCGTCCGGTGCTTGGTACGAGTCCCCATTCAGTCGTCAAGCGCAGCTTTTAGGTAAGTTTGTCATGTCTTTTCTTCTTCTTTTAGTGAGGCCGTCCACCGTTGGTTAGCCGTCGGTGGTTTCTCTGGCTTCGTCGATCGATGTCGTTCTCATTTTTGGAGAAACGGCACGATTCGGTTTGTCGTTTGCTGGGCCTTTGGGTCCAATGACCTTAGGATTAGCTTTTCATGGAACACCGGGCTTGCGGCTGCAGCCCCTCCGCCCTAGGCGGTACCCCTTTTTGCGAAGCGCTCGGCCTGGAAGACCTAGGGGACGTTTTAGGGTTTTTCTTCTAGTTTCTTGAGGTCTGGTTCGCGACTTGCGACCTGACTGTTCTCTCTTTTCCTTTGTAGATGTCCGACCAACACCATGGAAATTCAGGTCAAAAGCGCTGCAATTATATCGTAGGAGAAAACGACACTTCGAGCTCCGAAGATTGTCTCATTATGGAGGGCCAAAATCTTGGGGGTGCGAGCTCGGGGTGCAGGGAGGTCGCCGTCCCGACCTCTCGGGAAACCGAGCTGAAGGTTCAAGATCAGATCGCTGCTGATCTTGCGGTCTTCAAGAGATTCTCGTCCAAGGCCAAGCTTCACGAGGTGATGACTTGTGCTCAGGAGTTTCGTCTCCCCAGGACCTGCCGAGTATACATCCCTGCATCGAGCTCCCATGCAGCCTACCCGCCAGCCAATTTCGTAGCTATTAGCCCCCAACACCTCGAGTCTGGCTTTAGGTTCCCAATAGCCCCGTACCTTATCGCCCTCTTGAACGACGTCAAGCTCGCCCCCTTCCAACTAACACCGAATTCGTATGCCCAACTTACTTCTTTGGCCGTTTTATTCCTTATAAACAAACTTCCTCTCCCTTCCCCAAAACTGATAAGATTTTTATTTTCTTTCAAAAATGCCAAGGACGGGCTGTATTACCTGGCGGCCCGTCCTTCTCCGTACAAGGCCGCCCTTCCTCAGGGTAAAGCAAAGGGGAAGTCCAACGTGGGCGATTACAAGTCCAGTTGGTTCTTCGTGTCTTGCCCTTCCCTTTCTCTACTTAGGAATTGTAGCTTCGCACTGACCCCTGGTAAGAGAAGATGAGCTCTCACGAATCTTTCCTTTGTTCCGAGAGTGCTTGTTTTAACTTGCTCATGTTTTGATGCAGATTTTGGGGGAAAGAAACCGATTTTATCGGCCGAGGAGACTGATATCCTTGGCAAACTTGTGGCTGCGGAGTCGAGCTCGGAGATTCTTGAGCTTTCGGACGAGCTACTTCGCGAATACGAGCTCGCCCCTCCTCTTGGCACCGAGACTGTCGAGGGAGATCATTTCAGGGACTTGGGTGCGGAGGTTCTCTCTTCCGGCTTACAGCTCGCTGAGACGAACAGTTCAAGAGGGGAAGCCGACCAAGACGATAATATGGTTGATCTCGAGCTCCTCCAACCGAAGCGTCATAGGGCGAGGTCGAGCACTACGTCTTCCATAACCCCGAGCTATAGCTCGCGGGATGGCAGGTCGGAGCAGCCGCAGCCGCAGTCACGCCCCCAGCAGCAGCAAACCCAGCAGTCGCGGGGGGGGGCAGCAGGAGCAGCGGCAAAGAACACTGCCCCGTCAGCCCCAACAATCAAAGCAAGCTCATCTGCAGTTGGGGCATCGGCCACCTGCCTCCCGAGACCATGGTTCGAGTGGAGCCCGTGGGAAGGAGGTTGCGGTGGAGGTTCGAGACGCTCCTGCTGCCAGCTCGAAACGGAGATCGGACCAGCTGCAACAGGGGGAGGATATCAGGGCCAAACGGGTCAGGGTCCGTGAGAAGGAGCTGGCCGTGGAGGCCCTGCCAGGAGGGGTCTTTGTTGGTCCCCTCCTGGATTCCGTGCCCGATTTCCTGGGTCCGAACTCCAAGCCCCTTGACGACCCGAAGTTAAAGGGAATCCCCCTTTGTGATTTTGTCGCCCGTCACAGCCTGGTGGTAAGTAGGAATTCTTCGTACCTTGGTTTCTTAACCTACCCCTTTGGTTTTTTAATGAGCTAACATTTCTTCTTTTGCAGACTTCTCTTGCTGCCGTGAAGCTCCGAGCTCAGTACAAAGATTTTGAGGAGCAGCTTCAGTCGGTGAGCACGTCCCGTCAGGCCGAAATCGCGAAGCTTGAGGACGAGAAGAACGCCCAAAAGGCCGAAATAACGAAGCTCTCGGACGAGAAGAAAGATCTCCAGGTCGAGCTTCTTGCCACTCAAAAGGAGGTGGAGGGTTGCTTGACGCGTCTGAGGATGGAGATCCAGAAGAATAAAGATCTCGACGAGGAGCTTCGCAGATCGAAGAACATGTGGGAGCAAGCCAACTCCGGGCTCACCGGCGAGCTAAATGGAGCGAAGGCGGAGTTGCGGAGGGCTGAGGAGCGACTCAGATCAACCGAGGCCGAGCTTAGGGAGGCGAAGGAGGAGCGGACACGGGCGGATGATCGTGCCGTCCGATGCGAGGAGCTTGCCAAGAGGACCATTGACGATATAAGGGCGGAGGTCGGAGAGCGGATGGACGCGGCTCGTAGGGAGACCAGATCCGACACCTGCTCGGCATTTCTGTACACCCTTTGGGTGAACCATCCTGAGATGGATTTCTCCTTTTTCGGTGCGCAGGCTGTCGAGGAGGTGGCTCGGTATGCTGCCGAGGCCGCGGAAGATGCTGATGATGCCAATACCCTTGACTCGTTTTTGGTCGCAGCGCAAGCTCCTCAGGTCGGGGCCGAGCTATCCGGGGTCGCCGCGGCTCAACCTGGTGAGACTGCCAAGGAGCCTCCTGTGGAGGTTGCCGAGGTTTTCCCAGCCGGGATTGTCGAGGTCGATCTCCAGCCGACCATACCTACTGAAGCTCGCCCTGTCGAGGTTGATTCTGCAGAACCAAACGCCCCTCTTAGCTAGGATTCCCACATGTATATATATTTTTTTTTTATTTTTTTTTTTGTAATGTGACCTTCATCTCATAATAAAAAATTGGCATTTTGTGCACGTTGCCTCAGATTTCCTCGCGAATTCAAGTTATCTCTGATGACGATTCTTGAATCGTGACTTGAAAGTAACTTCTTCACGGTATAACTTGAAATTTCTTCAACAAAGCCCCCGTATTTTTGAAAGGTCCACTGATAAGGAACTTTTGAGTATGTAACTTGATAATAAACTGTTCGAAAATAGGTCCAGGTAGATCCGGAGTTTTATCAGCTCGTAAACTAACGCTCTTTAACCAGCTCGTTGATGATAGTTGTAATAATCAGCGCGAACACTCATACCTAGGCAATTTCCAGGAAACCCCGTTCGGCATGTTTTGACGAAATAACGAGAGCCTTCCCGAGATATATGTAAAGTCGGACGGCCTTGTGATCTTGTCTAACATGCGGTGGCTGAGAAGCTCGTTATAGGGCGTGTGCCTGATAGGTCGCGAATGCTTTATTTTTAGCCAAGTTAAGACGGACCTCAGCTGATAGGGTCCAATACGCAAAGTTTGCTAGGGTATGAGCTTATGCCATGGCCTCGGCCGGCATGTTGAGGCTTTAATAAGTTTTCAATAAATTGGGAGCGAACACTCAGGTAGGTCGCAGACCATGGCTTTAAGCCAAGATAGGAGGACCCCAGCTAGTGAAAGCGCAGCCTGTAGCACCAAGTTATATGTTCAGGCGGGTCATAGAGTGACCCCAGCTAACACACCATGGCTTGTTATTTCGTTTGACTTGTACGGCCGGGATATGTGTCCAGGTAGGTCGCGTTACGTCCTCAGCTAACACCCAGTGGCTTCTACAAGTTTTATTTGAACTGAGAGAGAACACCCAGGTAGGTCGCAGACCATGGCTTTAAGCCAAGATAAAAGGACCTCGGCTAGCGAACCCAAGCTCGGGGTTACTTGTGGAAGTGGTTGCTCAGTAGGTTCCGAACCATGACATAAAGTCAAGATGACTGGTTCTCAGCTCGCAAACCACGACCTGATGGAGGGACCGAGGTAAATGCTCGGTTAAGCCGTTGACCGTAGCGCCGTGGCTAGGTTATTTAGGCATCAGCTCGCAAACCATGGCTTCTCGACCCCTCGTTACAGGGGCATTCAATCGAATACCAATAAGAATAAAGTGTAATGAAAGTTCATAAATTCTGACCAGAATCATGAAAGTCATTCGTAATGAAAAAGACGGAGCATAGGCAAGAACGATTACATTTATCTGAAGTAAGGACGAAGATGTTCTGCGTTCCAAGCTCGTGGGAGAGGGAGACCGTCCATGTTTGCCAGATGGTATGCTCCGTTATTCAAATTTTCTTTGATGATAAATGGACCTTCCCAGTTAGGCCCTAAGGTGCCATCGCTTGCCGCCCGTGCTCCTGGTAGTACTAGGCGTAGTACCGGATCTCCGACGTTGTAACGTCGGATTCGGACCTTCCTGTTATAGTATCGTGCCACTCTTTGTTGATAAATTGCGATCCTCACGCGAGCTACATCTCTTGATTCCTCGAGCAGGTCCAGATTAGCCGCCAGTAGCTCGTTATTGCGATCTGAGCTGAAGGTGGCCCTTCGGTGGCTGGCCACTTTATTCTCAGCGGGGATCATAGCCTCCGACCCATACGCCATTGAGAATGGGGTTTCTCCAGTGCTGCTTCGGGCTGTTGTTCGATAGGTCCATAGCACTGTTTGCAGTTCATCCACCCAGGCCCCCTTTCTAGCCTCAAGCTTTGTCTTCAGGGTCTGCTTGATTATTTTGTTGACTGCTTCGACCTGCCCATTGGCCTGGGGGTGATCAACGGCGGTGAAACTCTTTTGAATCCCCATTGACTCGCAGAATTGGATGAATTGCTCGCTGGTAAATTGGGTTCCGTTGTCCGTTACTATTTGCTGTGGCACTCCAAATCTGCAGATTATGTTATCCCATGTAAAAGCTTGTGTCTTCGCACTGGTGATCTGTGCGAGCTCTTTGGCCTCTGCCCATTTGGTGAAGTAGTCAACTGCCACTATGGCATGTTTGCATCCTCCGCGAGCCGTGGGCAGCGGCCCGATTAGATCCATGCCCCAAATGGCAAAGGGCCAAGGGCTGCTCATCTGCTGCAGGTAGGCCGGCGGAGCTCGCGGAACCTTGGCGAACCTTTGGCACTTCTCGCATTTCTTGACCGTCTCTATGGCATCTTGCTTCACGGTGGGCCAATAAAACCCTTGTCGGAGGGTCTTTTGTGCCAGAGAGAGTGCCCCTGCATGATTACCGCAGTGGCCTGCATGAATTTCTTCTAGCACAGACTGGCAATCGGTGCCGTCAATGCACCTCAGGAGTGGGGCTGAGAATCCCCTCTTGTACAGTCTTTCATCGTAGATGCAATATCGGGCGGCTTGAGCTCGTAGGCGACGTGCTTCCAGCTTGTCTTCCGGTAGTTTCCCGTCTTGCAGATATTCCAAGATGGGGGTCATCCATGAGTTTTGGGGCACCGTGATCAGTAGCGTTTCATCTCGTTGTTCTGTGCTCGGGGTGGCCAAAAAATCGACAGGTATGTCCCCCAAGAATTCTGCGTCCCGGGCAGTTGCTAGGCGAGCCAGAGCGTCCGCATGAGAGTTCTGGGAACGGGGGATTTGATGCATTTCATATTTTTCGAAAGTGGCTAAAAGTTCGCGTGCCTTCTGTAAGTATGCTGCCATCTTCGTGTCTCTGGCCTGGTATTCTCCCCGCACCTGGTTGACAACTAGTTGAGAGTCGCTGAAGATCTCCAAGAATTCAGCTCGTATTTCCTTTGCCAGGCGGAGTCCTGCTAGTAAGGCTTCATACTCGGATTCATTATTGGTGGCTAAAAAACCGAACCTCAGGGCGCAGAGGATTTTGTGACCTTCGGGGCTTATTAGCATAACCCCGGCTCCCGCTCCTTGTTCGTTCGATGATCCATCGACGTATAGTTCCCAGGACGGTCCTTTCAGGTTTTCCGGCTCTTCGTCAATTGGCCCAGTAAACTCGGCAATGAAGTCTGCCAACGCTTGACCCTTTATCGCCGTCCTTGGTTTGTACTTTATGTCGAACTGAGCGAGCTCAATAGACCATTTTAGTAAACGACCTGAGGTATCCGGTTTTTGGAGGATTTGTTTCAATGGGTATTTGGTCAGGACTTCGATCTCATGAGCTTGAAAATAGGGTCGCAGCTTCCTCGACGCCACTATTAGACAGTAAGCTAATTTTTCGATTGGTGCGTACCTTGTTTCTGCATCGATTAGGCTTTTGGAGACGTAATAAATGGGGTGCTGCACCCCTTCTTCCCCCCGAACGAGGGCCGCGCTGAGAGCCTGTTGGGATACTCCTAAGTACAAGGTCAACCTCTCTCCCTCCTTAGGTTTGGCGAGCAGCGGGGCCCGTCCCATGTACTCCTTTAGTTGTTGGAATGCGAACTCGCATTCTTCTGTCCATCTGAAGTCTTTCTCCTTTTTTAGAAGCTCGAAGAAAGGGGCACACTTGTCAGTTGCCTTTGAAATGAAACGGCTCAGAGCCGCGACCTGACCATTGAGGCTTTGCACCTCCTTCTTTCTTATAGGCGACCTCATGTCGAGCAGAGCCTTAATTTTGTCTGGGTTGGCTTCAATGCCTCTGTTGTTTACCATAAACCCAAGAAATTTTCCAGAGGCTACACCGAAGGCGCACTTGAGCGGGTTGAGCTTCATCTGATATTTCCTGAGGACTCCAAACGTTTCTCTTAGATCGGAAACGTGGTCCGTCACTTGCTCGGATTTTACCAGCATGTCGTCAACGTATACTTCCATGGTTTTTCCGATCAGTGTTTCGAACATCGTATTGACCAGCCTCTGGTAGGTCGCGCCAGCATTCTTCAATCCAAAGGGCATGACCTTGTAACAATAGAGCCCCCGGTCGGTTATGAACGAGGTGTGCTCTTGGTCCGTTGGGTTCATGGGGATTTGGTTGTAGCCTGAATAGGCATCCATGAAACTGAGGAGGCGGTGACCAGCCGTTGCATCTACGAGTTGATCGATTCTGGGGAGGGGAAAGCTGTCTTTAGGACAGGCCTTGTTCAGGTCGGTGAAGTCGATGCAGGTCCTCCACTTCCCGTTTTTCTTTTTTACTAGGACCGGGTTGGCCACCCAGACCGGATAGTGGGCTTCCTTGATGAAATTATTCGCCAAGAGTTTGTCCACTTCTTCTTTAAGAGCGGTATAACGCTCCGGAGTCATTGGCCTCCTCTTCTGGCGTACTGGCCTGTAGCCTGGATCTACGTTGAGCCTGTGTGACATGACTTCTGGGGCGATTCCCACCATATCTTCGTGGTTCCATGCGAATACATCAAGGTTAGCTTTAAGGAAATCTGTAAGTTGGGATTTTACCTCGGGGGCTAGACTCTTGCCTAGCTTGAGGTGCCTTTCCTCGTCTGCCTCGCCGACTGAGATATCTTCGAGCTCTTCCATGGGACCGGTGGGCTTTTCGCAGTCGACCTCGCGTGGATCCAGGTCCTCCCATCGGCCGGTTGATCGCGGGCCGACTTTTGCGATGATATTTACTTTCTTTCCCTTTGCTCCCATTTTCAGGGCGTCCTCATAGCAACGTCTTGCGAGGTGCTGCTCGCCTCGTACACACCCTACACCGTCGGGGGTCGGGAATTTCACCGTAAGCGACCTGGTTGAGGTCACTAGATCCAGGTCGTTCATCGCCGGCCTTCCGAGTACGACGTTGTATGCTGAGGGGCAGTCAATTATGAGGAATTCTGCCAAAGTAGTGGCCTGGCGGTTCGCATCCCCGATGGTGAGGGGAAGGCTGATCCGACCGACGGGAATCACTGCGTCTCCCGTGAACCCATAGAGTGGCTCTGGGGACGAACCCAACTGTTCCGGTCCCAAACCCATCTGATCGAAGCATGCTCTGTACATTACATTTACCGAGCTGCCCATGTCCACCATTATCCTCCGCACTTCGGAGTTGCCGACCTGGGCTCGTATAACGAGTGCGTCGTTGTGCGGCCAATGGACGTCTCTGGCGTCTTCTTCCGAGAAAAACATCTTATCTGGGATTGGGTTACCCCTAGGCCGCTTCGCGGGAACCGGCTGTTCGCCCGATCTCGCTAGCAAGACATGGTTGGCCTCTCGTATGTATTTGTCGCGGGATTTGTGGGAGGAACCAGCGAGGTGGGGCCCGCCATGGATCGTGTAGATGGTTCGTACAGCCGGTGCTTGGTCGTCGTCGGTGGGAGGCTGCTGCTGTACCGGCGGCTGGCTTGGTTGATTAGTCGGCCGCACCACGTAATCTTTCAAGCGACCTCTTCTTATCAGATCTTCGATGGCGTCCCTTAGGGCCCAGCATTCCGAGGTGTTGTGACCCGCCTCGTTGTGGTACGCGCAAAATTTTTCTTTGTTTCGGAATTTGTTTGGGGTTCTTAACGGGTTGGGCTTCCCGAATTCCTCTTTGTTCCTTTCGATGGCGAAGATCCTTTCTTGGGGGTCTGACAGGGCACAGTAGCTGTCAAAGCGCTGTGATCTATGAGGTCGCTCATCTCCCTCTGCCTTCCGAGCTCGCTTGAACACTTCATTGCTCGAGCGCTCCCCCCGAGCTTCTCTTCCGGCGTCTCCGTTGTGCCTTTTCTTACTCTGGCTGGAGCCCCCAACTTCTTCTCTCGACCCGACGGGCTTCTTCGTCCCGAAGGCGTCTTCCCATCGGATTTCCTTGGAAGCTCGTTCATAGAATTCCCCCAGGTCTTTGACCGGGGTTCGGTAGATGCTCTCGTAGAGCTTTCCGTCTTTTCGGAGGCCGGCGGAGATCGCCGTTAGGATACTTTCATCCGAGGGATCCTCGACGTTGCTCACCTCGCGCCTGAACCTGTCGATGTAATCCCTTAATGGTTCGTTTGCTTTCTGGAATACGGTGGCGAGGTGGCAAGGTGGCGCGAGCTGCCTCCTTAGAGCCCTGTATTGGTTAAGGAACCTCTGTTGGCACTCCTCCCAGCTGTTGATGCTACGAGGCGGAAGGCTCCTGAACCAAGCTCGGGGGATG
The DNA here is from genome assembly GCF_014633365.1 of Diospyros lotus. Lineage (NCBI taxonomy): Eukaryota > Viridiplantae > Streptophyta > Magnoliopsida > Ericales > Ebenaceae > Diospyros > Diospyros lotus. The sequence goes on along the minus strand of NC_068349.1, from coordinate 5,666,649 downwards.
TCTCCTAAGATTGCTGGGAAGGCGCGACATTTAGCCAGCGAGCTGGTTGTCTGTAGATCCATTTGCACGTTGTACGCATCCAGGTAATCATAGGGGTCGCTGTCCCCATGATATTGTGGCATGCTCGGGACCTTAAACCTCCGGGGCAGGGGTTCAAGCTCAATTTCTCTGGCGAACGGCGTCCTATCTCCACGGCCATTATTCTGGCTGCGGACTCCTTGTCGTTCCTCCAGCTGTCGCACCCTCTGATACAGCTCTTCCACAGTTGAGTCCGGTCCTACTGGTTGCTGGGCTTGCGATCGCCTGCTTCTTTCTCGGACTGGGGAGCGGTGAATTGGGGACGGGTAGTTATCCCCGATATCTTCTTCCGCGGGTGGGTGTCTCTCCTCCCGCGGTTGGCGGACCCTGCGAGGCGACGCCGGTGGGTCGTGGACAGCCCGTGCTTGAGCTTGGGCCAGAATTCTGACCGCGTCAGCGAGTTGCATTACCGTATTCTCCAATGCTTCCTGGCGCTGTTGCCAGTCCCGGATCGTCCCTGTCCCGGTGATTTGGACAGTAGGCTGGACAGGGATCCGTGGTGGTATGCCGGGAGCGTCTCCGGCGGGCGGCGGCAAAGGAGTATCGGCTGTCGGGGCAATGGGTCCTCCATTTGGTGGTAAGTCTCGTGGTCGGTCGTGGTGATTTTCAGGCGGGTCTACCGCCGCCTCGGAACTTCTAGTATTCCTTCCTCTAGCCATGGCTATTGATCAGAGCGGCCCCTTCCTCTAGCGCCAAAATGTCGACGTTTGATTTCGGCCGACCGTGATTCGTTTTGGGCCGCGGTGAGTCAATCCAAAAAAATACCGAGAAGGAAGGAAGAAAACCCCCCCCTCCCCCAAAGTTCCAAGCGTGTACACCAGAATCTTTTACGTGGTTCGGCCAGAACGATGCCTAGTCCACGGCCGCCCTCTGATTATTCTCCCAGAGTGGCGGTATCTGATTATTCTTTTTTCTGTCCCTCCTCTTTGCTCCTCATGGCCCCCTTTATTTCCATTTTTCTTGAGGGACTTTTACAATCTAGATAATATATAAAAATACAGTGTTTGTATAATGGGGGACAAATAGTTCTTACCGCCTTCGCAAGACCGGGAGTGGGATCCTCATTACGAGGGGCATGGGCTGTTACAGATAAAGTGATCGGACCCTACCTCTGACTTCTCAGCAGCTTTGCCGCTCATGCGAGCTGGAGATTTTAGGCGAGCGACCTGGATGGCCCAGCGATCTGGAGGATATTTCAGGAGCTCGTTAGTCGATTGCTCCGAGCTCGTTGGGGGATTACCGGGAGCTCGCCATACGCTCGCTTTACGAGTTCCGGGTCTTTGATGGAGGCTGGACCTTCCTTGACGAGGTCGTCCGGGCCTTCTTGGCCTTGGGTGATTGGGCCGGTCTGTCGAACCGAGTCTGGCCCATGCGGGGAGATGCGGGAAATACATATAACAATATTTATCTTACCCTTTTTAGGGATGAAATTTATTAGGAATGATGCTTATCCAAATATTTCATAATCATTTTAGAATTAGAATTTGCTATGGATAATTATCTGTCACTTTTTTGGAATATTCAAAAGGATTTTTAAATGTTAAACTTATCGTGTTTGCGTGTTTTGTATGGAACCTCCCCTGGTACATAGAAAATTTATGCCTTTTAGTCCAAAAAGATATTCTAAGCTTTTGAGTTTTTTTTTTTTTTTTTTTGCCTTTCAATGAACTTTTACCTATGACACAACAATTGCTCTCCACTCTTGTCTTTGGCTGTAAAGCAAAGGGAAGAGTATACTGATTATGTCTCGTCGTTATCAAACTACTTGCAGGACAGTGGTCTTATACCTTCAGGTTGTCAAACTACTTGCGGGACAACAATTTTATTTTCTCTTCATTGATGGGCTATGTGTAGGATAATGGGCCTTTTGTTTTTCCCTCGTTATCGGGCTATATATAAACAGATTAACAGATTTGTTTTTCCCTTGTTGTCGAGCTATGAGCGGGGCAATGGGTTTTGTTTTCTCATCATTACCAAGCCATGTACGGGGTAACAGGTTTGTTGACTTCCTCGTTGCCGGGTTATGAGCAGGGCAACGGAACTTTTGTTTTTCCTTCGTTGCTGAGCTATGCGCGGGGCAATAGGCTTAGTTTTCTCCTCGTTGTCGAGCCATATGCGGGGCAACGAATTTGTTATCTTCCTCATTGCCGAGGTATGAGCAGGGCAACAGGACTTTTGTTTTTTTGCCATAATGTCGTGGCTCCCTAATTTCGTGTGTATATGCTTGCTGGAATTGTGGGCGACATTTGCAATTAGAAAGAATATCAATATTTTGTTTTCACGGTTCAGCATGACGCCTACGTTCGTAATTAAATAATATTTATATTTTATTTTCGCAGTTCGGTGAATGCCTACGTCTGCACTTAGAGAGAATACAATATTTTATTTTCACGATTCGGCATAGCGTTTACGACCGCAATCCAAAAGAATATCAATATTTTGTTTTCCCAGTTCAGCATACCGCATACGTCCCCAATCAAAGAATAACAATATTTTATTTTCGTGGTTTGACATAACGTCTACATCCGTAATTAAAGAATAACAATATTTCATTTTCGCGATTTGTTCAAGTAATATAATGATGAATAGAGTATCGTTCCCACGAGGATTAGCTTTCAATCCTTACTTTAACCACTATTAACTTTAATAAGTCACACACAATCAAAATAATACTCAATGGAAGTTCTATATTAACTAAAACCAACTCACTAAATGTAAAACACAAAATAATTCTTTAGGTTTTAAATGTAGAAATCTAATGCACTAGAGTTTATGAATCCACCGTAGTTCTTTAATTGATTTAATCTTTCAGTGATCGGGTTTTATAATTCTTGCTTGAAGCTAAAAATCAATGATCCTAAGTTAATCAAAAGCCTCTCTCGGTGGTCGATTGAATCTATGTTTACATATGAGATTAATTATCTCTAATTAATCTGTAAATATACAAACATGCATTTATCCACAATGATCATCAAAATAAGATTTCACAAGGCATAACGGTATCTCTACCTATTATTGAACCTTATGTCGTTTATTACCAAGTAATCTATATTGAATCTCTCAAAAGTAATATAAATCACAAACACGTTCTAATGGCGGCCAAGCATCAAAACGGAATTAGTGCATAACAAACGATCAACCCGAAAGACAAGAATATAATAAAACCCAAATACTTTTAGTTAAATCATCATTGAACTAGGTTTCATCAATCACTCTAGCAACAAAGTACTTAGCCTATCATAGTTTCAACCAATGAAAGAATAATAAAAACAAAGTTCATGATGTTGGAGAGAAGAAAGAATGGAAAAAATACATCCAAACCGAAGATCTTCAAGAAAATCTCCCTCTTCTTCCTAGACTTGTCGTCTTCTCCTCCTCCAAAAGCTCCTCAATCTATTAAGAATCCTTCCTTATATAGTGTTTTTTAGGTCTTCAAAGTCGTGCCCCTTGAGAGAGCCCATCTCCACTTGATTTGAAAGGAAACGGGCTCAAAACGGCCTTTTTACGAAACTTAGAGCCTTACCGCGGCCTTACCACGGAATGCATTCCGCGGTGAGGTTGTGAGCCACAGAATGAAAATCTTGTCACGGGCTTACCACAGAATGCTTTCCGTGGTAAGGTCGTGAGCCACAGAATACTTCTTCAACCACGGTTTTATCACGAAATGCTTTCCGCGATAAGACCGTGAGCCACAGAAAACAATTCTTACCACAACCCTACCACACAATGTTTTGCGTGACAACACCGTGAGCCGTTTCTCTTTGATTTCCAACACTTCACCAATGACGTCATTCATCCGACGCTTTGCGACATCATCATCCTCGACCCCGAATGGACTTTTTACCTTGCTTTTACTGCCATTTTAGCTCCAAAAATGCGACATTATCATCACTTTGTGCTCCTATTGTCTTCAACACATGCTCCATATCTACATGTCCATATATAGAACCAAATCAAGTAGAAATCATGCTCATTGAATGTATAAATGCTAAGTTTATAGACCAAAATAAGTGTATAAAAGACACTTATCATTTGACATAACGCTTACATCCATAATTTGAAAGAATATCAATATTTTATTTTCGCGTTTGGCATGACACCTAAGTCCGTAATTAAAAAATAACAATATTTTATTTTCGTGGTTCGGTATAACACCTACTTTCGCAATTTGAAAAATTATCAATATTTTGTTTTTGCGATTCGGCGTAACGTCTACATCTGTAATTAAAAAATAACAATATTTTATTTTCGTAGTTCGGCATGACGCCTACGCCCGCAATCAGAGAAAATATCCATATATATGTATTTTAACCCATATCCGTTTTTAGCAATTTAGATCTGTTTCTTCAGCAACCTAGATCTATTCCAGATTTGGGTACCTGTTTCAATCCATGCGCTTTTTGAGTATGTTTTTTAGTCTCTAGAGTTCGTGGAATAGATTCTTGAGGCATGCTTTCGCCACTCGAATTTGATTTCCTAGTGATCTTCTTCTCGTGATTTTTTGTTGTCTTTGTTAGCATTCTCCTAGAGGTTGCCAAATAATTTCCCAAAGAACTCCAGCCTTCGTCCTTGCATTATGCCCAATCGTTTTCTTGCAAATTTTTTTTTCATTGTTTCGAGCTTCCTTTGACTTTTGTTACTTCGTCTCTCCAAAACCTCACGGTTATTTGCTTAGGCCAAGATGTGTGGTCCACCACTACTGCTTGTGCTCTCTCTTAGAGTAGTGTGATGTGTTCATTGTAGAAGGCACTAACTAAAATTTGATCTTCGGAGGGGTCGTCGCAGTAGCTTGTTGATGTCCGTCATCATCGTTTGTTTGGATCCTCCACCGCCATCGTTGTTTTCCATAATCATCATACGTTATCGACCGTCATTGCCGTCTACGGTGCTTGTGCCATCGCTGTCTTCATTTCTACTGCCATCATTGACACTTAACATGGTCGTCATCTGCTACTTCTTCCTTCCTTGGCTTTCTGGGTTTACACCATTTTTTCAAGGGAAAAGCTTCCTTAGAAGCTCTCATAATAATAATATAATATGTATATTTATGTAATATAACATGCAAAGACATCTGTTCCCTAGTTTCCATGAAAAGCTTTATAATGTCTCTTTATTTTTATTTTTTTATTTTCTTTTTCTACCAAAGTTCTACACAAAACTTCTTCATACAAGACGTATATATATAGAGAGATAGATTTCTCTGTCTTTTTCTCAATTATTTTTATTTTTGAATAAAATAATAATTGAAAACCAAAATGACAACATATACAAAAATATTAACTGAAGGAACATACCATTAATGCGATTATCACATACATGTAATGCATTCTTTTTCAATTAATTTGATTTGGCTTCATGCAACTTGGTATTGTGTGAAAGCCGTTATATTATTAATAGACTTTTTGGACGCTTCTCACATATGGTGTCAATTATTGTTGCATTGATACAATAATAAATTTGTTGAATGAAAACGTCGTCTGAGCTTACAAAAATAAGAAAATAGTCAAAAGATGTAGAAAGATCCCCATACAAACACTCCGACGTTTAAATTAAATTAGACACTGAATATGATAAAAGAAATTATCTTAAAATTAGAATCAAAGACATCCTCTTATCAAGAATAAATGTCTCTTTATTTATAAAAAAATATTAAGTAATTTAAAATATAACAGAATTATGATTTTCATAAATAACGTTTACCTCGATTGATCCTAATCTGATTAAGACTAAGATAAGTATAGATAACATCTATCTTTGTATTCTAAAACTTATTAAAATTAAAATACAATATATTTTATAAATAATATTTACCTTACCCCACAATAGAATTTATTAAGAATAATATTTATTCAAATGTTTTATAATTATTTTAAAATTAAAACTCGTTATGAATAATTACCTATATTTTCTTAAAATATTCAAAAAAATTAAATATCCAACTTATTATATGAATAATTACCTATATTTTCTTAAAATATTCAAAAAAATTAAATATCCAACTTATTATATTTGCACGCTTGTGTGGGTTGTACATGAAATTTTTTTTGACTTTTAATTCAAAAAGATATTCTGAGCTTTTGAATTTTTTTTTTTTTAGAACTTTTATCTATGACACAACATGTACATTCATGAATAACACAATTATAATTATTCTCAAGAAAAAAGGTACGGAAGAATTTAAGATCATCTTATCAAAGCTCATTTTACAGCAAGTCAGAAACCCAATTCACGGAACACAATCCTGAACCGATCCCGAGCTTTTGTACACAGTTCATGCAGTCGAGGCCCAACACAACATAGCCCACTGACATATGACAACGCCAGGCAATTACAAATTGGCAAAGCTGGGAATCACATGATAAAAGCAAGAGAGCAAGGAAGCCAGCAGGTGCAAAGGAAAGAGATAAAATAAAATGACCTGAACCAGTAAGGTCAGACCGCAATTCAGGCTCATATAGGGTATAACTAGGTTAAAGCATGTCAACAAAGAACCAAAATGGCCATCCATGATACAGACAATTCTTATGTACAACAAGGCAGAAAAGAAAAGAAGGAAAAAGAAAAGAGGACTAGCACAAGCTACTCGTACAGCAATTAGGGGGAATGGTGCAAGTCTCCAACTCCCAACAAGCCTTTTGCACAGTACCCACATACCAGAAACCACAACCACCTTCCGGGACAATTTTTTGTTACACACAGCAAGATCTGCAATGTAAATTTGAAGCTTTAACAGCTAGAAGGAATCAAGATGCTATCATGTAAGGCTAGTGAAGATTTTTTATCAGATGCTTTTGATTCCTCAATAGTCTCTTATGTGGCCCACAATTATGCAAGATAGCATTGAAATCAACTTAGGTAGGGAATTATTTGGTGAGAAGTTTTTTGCCATCATTAGGACATGAATCTTGGCATTGATGAACTCTTACGGTTCTGGACAGTATAAAGACACATAAGGTCATCAAATAATTATAAAAGCAGACACTCGACATTAACATTGAGTGATGACTTGGAAAACTAAGATGCTTTGACAGATAAGGTCTATGAGAGATGGAATTTTAAATTTGAAGAAATATCATTTCAAATGTTTAAAGTAGGAAATGATTAATTTACCTGTTATCTGTAGGCACAATGGAAGCTGGCAACCAGACCTGCTTGCCAATCATTCACAAGCAATCTTGGTGTCAAAGCTGCTGAGGCAGATCCCAAACGCCTGGAATGCTGAGATTGGGTACTGATAGTCCATGGTGAACACGTCCTTTCCCACCTTCCCAAACTGGAGAATGACATTCTCTTGCTCCTGCACAGCTGCTCCCTCTTCCACTGAGGCAACGAGCTGAAAGTTCTTTACAGATGCAACAGTCACCCGTCCATTAAAGTTCAAGCACCAGCACTGGAGTTGCTCATGCCATCTAGGAGCCTTATTCTTCAAGACCAGCATATCATCTTTCTGGGTGGACAAGGGTCCACAGTGGAAATTCTCCATGCGAGTTGATTTTGATCTAAAAAATGGAAGGGATGGAGGAGTTTCCACGTTACCAAGAAGGAATTCAGTTTGAGTGGGGGCTATACCACCTGGGTTAATAGCAGAAGCAGGAATGGCATCCATAACACAGTGCATCCTTCTTGGACCCCTACTTTTCAGAATATGTCAATATCCACTGTCAAGCATACTGACATAATAACTTAACACTAACATCTCCAAACTGGTAAAAAGTAGATAGAGAAAATCCATTACAAAGTCTAAGCTGTAAATAAAACGATGTCATCTGTCTTTTCCATAAAAGGAAGGATGATATTAAGGAATTCATCTCTTACCTGGAGCCCAAGACATTCAGATCATATGAAATGTGGGCCACAGGATAGTTGCCACCTGAGAAACTGGGGGAGACTTGTTTTGTGCCAAGGAGCCTGGTTGAGTGACATTTAGAAACTTTGGCTCCAGCATTTGGAGGCTGTGCATCATAGATTGTGAACTTGGTCCCTAGAAAATTTGACCTGTCAGAGAGAAACAAAAATTGAATTAGTTTAGACTTGAAACTAGAAGAAGCAATAATACCACATACCAGCTGACCTCACCTCAACTTTCCAATATAGGTGCTGCTCCCCCTGGATACAATTTCAGGATTTAAGGAGATGATGTAGTCTGTGCATGTTGGACGACGACATTTCCGAGCAGCTAGGAGGAATTTGCCATCATCATTTGAAGCTGTGCAGAGATCAGATAAGAAGGGTGAATAATAGTTAGACTGCAACCTCTCAAACAAAAAGCTCGATTATTTTCCCAAAACCCCAGCTTGAATGCTATCAATGGTGAAATTTAAGTCTCCACTGTCATTTAGATACTAAAAAAGTTACAGAAAACAAGAACAGCGTAATGCAGAACAAAAGGTGAAACCAAGGATACAAATATGTAATGAAAAGACACGAGAATTGGTATCCTGAAACAAAAGTTTATCACCTTGACTTAAATTGAGGAAAAGGTGATATGTTTGGGAGCCCCGATTCCGTTTTATATAACATTGGATGAGGGTGTCTCTCGGGCCAGGCTGCAGGGAAAGGATACAATATAATAATTAGTTTTACTACAAGCTAGAAGAAACGACAAAGTTTTGGTGACTTATATGTTAATTTTCAAACAATCCAAAATAAGATACAAAAAAATATCACTTTAGTTTTGATGTTCCCCAAATTTAATTCACATAGTATCTCATAAAATAGAAAAGAAGAGTTTGAAGAACAAAAATAGGAAATCCACGACTGAAATAAGATAGACCCGTGAACACCATAGTTATTGGTTGTGTTCTCTGCCAGTTGTTGTAACCCTGAATATACCATTTCAGTAAATACACATACAACAGAATCTAATTTCCTTCCCAGTTAGATTTCTGGTCAATGCCAATATTTTCTGCTCATCTTGTTCAGTTTGGGTGTTTCCAAACAGTTGTCTAGATGCTAACATCAAATGTGGTATATAGAATGCGTAATTTAGACTGAATGGAAGGTCGCTATCATGGCAAAAAGGGGTACACTTATCAATCAAGACCTCCATCAAATTTTCTAGGTATTTTTAACAATATAGTCTTATTTAAAATTTCTAAATTTGAAGTATTTTGATTTGATAATTCCTAAGTCCCATAATGGGCATCCCTAGTACACGAGGCACCCTAATTTGCAAGGGTCGAGGGTGAGTAATTATTACACAGTCTTCCCCTTGCATTTTTCTGCAAAGAGGCTGTTTAAACGACTTGAACCTGTGATCTCCCGGTCACAAAAGAGCAACCTTGCCATTCCTAAGTCCTACATCTAGTTAAAATTACAGTTCAATGACATTGCACCACCAGACAAGCAACATATAAATGCTTTTAAAAAATTTTGACATGAGATTGTCTAAAAAAAAATAGAATTATTCAGAAGGATAACGAAAGGAAATTAATGGTACTTCTTTGTTGAGGGTGTGGACAAAAAACAAACGACAAATAGTAGAAAACAGCAATAATATTAACAAGGAGAACTATTTGGAAGGATAACAAAAACAAATTAGTTGAATTTATTTGCTGAGGATAAGAATGAAAAACAAACAAGGGTTATATTCCCCACATTCAGAATTAAGTAACCCCCTAATTACTATTTCTAAATAAGAGTCGCAAGTGCTTAGAATCACAACTAACAAGCCACTCTTAACTAACTAGGTAAAGATCATTGATATATGATTGTAACTTGATTGAATTTTTCTTCAGAAAAAGAAAAAAAAAATATCATTGATATCCATTACTATCCCTATTCCCCGTTCAAAGGGCATGCAGAAGCAAATTAGATGACTACAAGCATATACAATATAAATGAATCTTCAAATCAACAAGATAACATTTTTCTTTTCTTTTGATGGATAACTTAACAGGGACTCAAAACTTGAGCCTCTTTATTGGAGCAATGCATCTTAAGCTGCTGATGTCCCGAGTGACAAGAGCAAACCAATTCATGAAGAATGATTACTAAATCTTAATATCATTTCTATTTGTAACAGCTACATTAAGACATAAGTCAGTCAAATGAATTTCTCTAGATAAGCAGGTCAGTTAAATGGTCAAGAATAAATTTAACTCCAGAAAGAAACATACAATGCCAGAGTATAAGGCAACAACAATGACTAAATCAAAAAAGTACAAAAAATGCAGCTTGCATAGGCGTTACATAACTGACCTGCTTCAGGGAGATTGGGAAGGTCAACTTGCCCGAGACTTCTGGAGTGCTGACAATTTCCTTCATGATTTCTCTCCAACTCCGACAAACGCCAGCACAAGCAACCACATTCTTCCTAAGGGGCCAAGTAAACTCTGACTTCTCAATCCTCATCAAGACATCCCTCAAAAGCTCAGGGGGCATATTGGCCCAACAGCTTTGCTTCAAAGCATCAACAGCCACTGAACTATCCTGAACCACCCGGTGCGACCTCGACCTCAGCCCATACCCAAACTTCACATCAAACCCTTTTCTCCCAAACTCTCCCTTCATATCCTGAATCATACTTTTAAACGACATCCTAAAACCTCCTTTCAGTCTATGCACAAAAACTACACCCAATGCATTTACAACAATCCAGTTTTCTGTCAAACCATAGCTCACTAAACATCAAATTAATTACATGTCTATGAATAATTTCTAACAACCACCAATCAGAAACACCCCGAAACTTCCATATCCTCGGGCCGAAATTGAAACGAAATCACATCAACTTACCAAATCTCGGACACACACAGCATGAGACCAATCCACATACCTAACAATCAAGAATCGGAAACAAAATAATACACTCCAATTGAACAGAAACGCTAGAAATCCAAGATCCAAATACAACCGAATAAGCATCGTGTAACCGCTCACCGTGATTGAAATCTGCGGATCAACAGGCCTCCATTAAAGAGGTGGGGCCGATTGACGAAGAAACAAACTAGTGTTCTGAGATTAAGGTGGCAAAGCCATCTGCAATCAGAAGAAGATTTCGAGCTCGGTGGGCAGCGAAATGCGGTGTGGAGATTAGGGTTTGATCCGTGCGTGGCTTTTTGCTCACTGATGGGGCTTCAGTGCTGGGTGGGGGTCACTTGTGTAATAAATAAATATTAGTAGTTTAATAGTAATCTTATCTGCTTTGGTGTCTCCCTGAGCTGTCAAGTCGGCCGGGCCGGTCTGAGATCCGGGTTTTGGGGGCACCGCTCCATAATCGATGTCAAGTCCTTTGCCCTTTTGAAATCTACACACACCAACCCTAAGTGTGGCACCATTTAGGTTAAATTAAAATAATTGAATTGAATTAAAATACTTGAAATTGTCGGTTCACTAAGCTATAAGTCAGTTTGGTTCTTATTTTAAATTTAATAAATTTAATTATTTTGATTCAATTTAATTTTCATATTGAACAAAAACTAAAATAATCCAACCAATCAAAATATCAAATAACATCATTTTTTTACCAACAACTCATAAGAATAAAGAAATAAAATAAGTTATTCAACTTTCAAGTTTTAATCATTCCACCTTCCCATTTGGGCCTTCCTCTACAATCTAAGTTTCTGACAAACCCTAATCATTTTTCTTTATCTTTGTTTCGATCGGCAACCAATCCCGACCTCTTCATTTCTTTTTCTTATTTGCTACGATGAACTTCGACATTTCCCCTTCATCTTTGCCTCTGCTTTTCGATTATGACTAATAGATTGCCAACGACAACCCTAACTTTTTCTTCTTTACTTTGGTCAACCTTGACCTTTCATTTTCTTCTTTGCTCCAACGACCTCGACCTTTCCATTTCCTTTTTACTCTAACCGTCGTCCACGATACCTAACACCATTGTCGATCATTATCTTCTTCAATTTTTCATCATTTTCCCTTTACAACTCATAGCCATTAACCAACTTGGCCACATCTAGCTTTATCCCTCTTATTTGTAATTCAACGCTGATGAACTCTTATATGCAAATTATCTTCTTCATCCGTATTTAGCTTCAACTTTCAAACATATGTGAGTTTATAAGTCTTTGTCTTCTTCAATTTCAAATAGTTTTCAAATCGGCTTCTTTGGTTTTTTTTTTTTTTTGGGGGGGGGGGGGTGGTTTGGCCAGTTAGGTTTTTTCATGTTTTTATTTTTTTAGTTTGAGCATCTATTCAGTCTGTTTGGTTCAATTTTTAACACAAATTCAGTCAATTCATTTTGAGCAATTCAGTAAGTTTAGTAACCGAATTGAGAGAATGCTCCTCCCTAATTAAAAGATGACTATTGTGTTGTTTTACCTTTGATGATATTTTAATGATAAAAAAATTTATATATTTGATATTTGAAAATGAATTATATTTTATCTTTGAAAATGGAAAATAATAAATTCAATCAATACCAAATGATATATATATGATTTTAATGTTTACAAAATCCTCAATATTTATTTTGAAATCAAATTTTGGTATTTGTTTTGATCTCAAATGTGGTTAAAATATTTTCCTCATTATGAACACTCTATTTGAAGCCAAAAATGTTGACCATGTTAGTGGAATTGTTAACCGTTTTGGGCTTTTGATTTTTTGGTTGTTAAGCAAGGCTTTTGATGCATTTGTCGACTATTTTAAGGATTTTAGGAAAAACAGTTGACAGTCTCTATGAATTGTCGACATGCATTTTTTATGCTATCTATTGTTTTGATTTTAGTTCATTTTTAGTTGACCGTGATCATATAGTGTCAACCTTTTTAAAAAATTGTCGACTTGTTTAAAACAGTTGATCGTTTTGTTAAAGAAGTCTATCTCTTTTGTAAAAGAGTTAGACCATTTACCCAAACCCAAATGAGCTTCAAAATTGTCAATGAAAACTGTCAATCGATCTAATGAAATTGTTAACTATTTTCTTTACTAACATTATGTAATGACTAGTTTTTGTAGCCTCCAACAATTAATAACAACTAGTTTTTCAACATTTGAAGAATCTTATAAATACGACCCAAGGAAGCACGAAGAAGACTAATGGATGAGAATAAAGTAAATTGAGCTTGTAATTGTATATATATTTCTTACTAGTGCTTGAACTTTTATTTTCCTCTCAAAAAGCTAATAGATATCGTTGGTATTATATTGTTCTTAACCTTTGTTTATATATTTGAGAGCCATTGTAACTGAGAGTGTTAACTCTCAGATCTTATCGTTTGTATTTATCATTGTAGTTTCTACCTTGTGTGCTAAATAGCCTATCCAATTTGGTATGATAATTGTATTTCTAGCGGTTTATGCTATAGGGCCTAATTGATAAAGTATGAGGTTTTAGTGGATTTGAAAATTCTTAATGGAGAACTAAGATGGAGTAAGTTGAGTTCAATTAAACCACTATAAATCTCTTATGTCATTTTTTTATTCTTGTTTTATATCTTTTAAGCATTGCATTTGGTATTTTATATTTTTTATTTTAACTTACTAAAACCTCATTTAAAGTAAAGATTTTCATATTTAAAGTAATTTTTTAAAACACCCAATTCACTCCCCTCTTAAGTGTGTGGTGCCTTACATGTACTAACCCAATATAGTGTTCTCAATTCCTTAGTATGTATTATTAAAGTTTCATCGGTATAAAAGCAATATATTAGATAACTTCTAAATATATGATATTTGAATATTCTTCTTTATTATTGTTTTTATACAATTAATAACTTATTTAGTTTCTTTTCAGTTTTGTTTGGCTTTAGTATTGAATGGACTATTGAATGAGCCATGGGATAGTTCTTCGTGGTGATCATAAGCAGCCACGATTTCCAAATCCTTCATTTTAAAAATCGAAGGTCTCTTGGTTGCTTTAGGTCTTTATTCAATTATTATTAGCAATATTTGTATATGTTATTGCCAAATACAAAAATAATTTTTTTAGTGCGAAAGATCGTGTCAATCTAAGCGTTGGTGACTTGATTTTGAGTGACCAACATGTGGATAACTTGTTAGGAATAAATTAGTTAGAGGCGTAAGTGAGTGTTCTGTATAGATCCTCCGATGTTTAAGTTAGTCTCTAAATGAGTAAGTAGAATGCAAAAAAAGTAAAATTATAATATAAATATGATTTAAATGTACTTTTTACTAGAGAATGAGTCTCTTATTTATTGGGAAGATATGATTGACAAGTGGCCGCATTCTTTAACAAGTATATCAGACTGTTCCAAGATTTATAGGTGAGCATGAAGAAGGTAGGTTTGACCTATTTTTAAATATCTCATGTCTACCAGGTCTCAAGATTTATAGTATCTTATAAAAGTTTCTCTCATGGCCTGGAAATAAGCTTCCAAGCTTAGATGGCCCACTATAGCCTTATGTGCATCTTCTAGTGGCGAGTAACCTATGAAGTACTTTGGAAAAGTTTCTCGACAGTATCTCAAGAAATGCTTCTAGAGAGTCACCCAGCAAGGTCAATCATTTAACCTTAACTTTTTTATTCTCTTGCATAGTTAGTCGACTAACTTAGATAGGTTAATCGACTAATCCTCCCATTTACTCAATTAATCTTAGTTAGTCACTCAATTAACTTCATCTTTTATTCACTCAATTAACATTTCACTTACCCAGTAGTCTATCGACTAGTCCCTTGACAGACTCATGTTCCAATTTGCAGGAGACTTTTTTGGTCTTTATTATGCGATTTCTGAGAGACCGATGGTTAGTCTCTAGGAAACCTTTTTTGGTCTCCCATTATGCGGTCCTTGAGAGACTTCTCAGTCTCTAGATGACTCAAATGTCGATGCAAATTTTTCTGTTACTCAACTAACCTTTGAGGTTAGTTAATTAACATTTGTTTCTTAAACTTAGGCTTATTATCAGGTATAATAGTATCATTAACAATTTTGATATACTTTTATTTAACATATGTGATTTTGTCGTGAGTTGGTTGCATGCGTTTAAAAAATAATATGGCTAATCATAAAAATAATTTAATCTTTTTTGCGAATTTATAATTTTATCAATTTTTTTTTAATTTGGACAATTATATCCAAATCTGCTTAATTAGTTACAATTTTATCTAATTGATTTAAAGGAAATGTGTTCATTTTATTAGTTGCAATTTTATCTAATCGATTTAAAGGAAGTGTATTCATACTAACTTGGTATAACATGTGTCATATAATAATATTTGTGGGGATCTATATATATACATAAATAAAAAAATATAACATGCAAAAAAAATATAAATAAATTACGTATAATAAGTTATATATATTTTACTTATATGTATATGGGTCTCACTAATATTATTATTATACAACACCTGAAATGTTAATTTAGTATGAACACACTTCATCTAAATCAATTTTACATATTGGATAAAATTACACTTCACTACAACAAATTTTGTATTGAGAGGCATTTAAAAATGCCTTAATAGATAGTTTATTGAGGCATTTTAACTATTAGGGCATTAATAATAATGCCTCATGTAACTGTGTCCCAAAAACATATTGAGGCACTTACAAATGCCTCAAAACAACTATAAATTTAAGTTTGTTGCGACACTTAAAAATATCTCAAAAATCATTATAAATTTATTTTTCATATCCCCCACAAGGCCATCTCTTAACTCTAACTTACTTCTCCTTCAGCTCAAACCCTGAACCTTTCCTTCTTCTTGCACACGCTTGACCACCTAATCTACACATTATCTTATTAATATATGTGCCTATGTTTATTTTATAGTATATCTAAGTTTTATTAGAATTATTCTATTGAGGCACTTAAGATTTGTTTATTAAGGCACTTTATTAGAGTGTCTTGTTATAATTATTTTAATGGGGCATTTCAAAAATTATACCCTATTAGATTTATCTAATAAGACACTTATATTTGTCTATTAGGGCATTTCATTGTCGTGTCTCGTTAGAGTTGTTTTATTGGGGCACTTATTTAAATTGTGACTTAAAATGATATTTTATAGGGCATTTAATTGTTATGCCTCATTAAAGTTATTGTATTGAGGTACTTTTTTAGATTATGCCTTAAAATGGTATTTTAGAGAACACTTTCTAAAAAATACCTTAAAAAAGATGCCTCAACAAATCATTTTTGTTGTAGTGCTTAATTGAGTCAATTTAAACCTAATTATCAAAATTGAAAGAATTAGATAAAATTATAAATTTGTGAAAAGAATTGAATTATTTACATAAAAACTTCAAGTATTATTTACACAAAAACAACTATAAGCGCTCAAAGTAAATTTTTTCCCCCTTTATATGGGCTAATAGGAAGAGAACCTGCATATTATTTTAGTAAGTTCATAATTATTTTATTTAGATCCACGAGATCTTTGTGATAAAAATAAATAAATAATTAAAGACAAATTTTAAATTTTTTTATTGATAAATTTATATGAATATGGAGACCCATTTATAAGTCTCATTGATGAAGAAGATTGAAACCCAAATTAATTTGGATTTACAATTCAGTCACTTCAAATTTAAATTGAAATTAAAAAAATAATTGGAATTGCATCTGAATTAGGAGACCTAATACATATTAGCCAACACAACCTTGTAACTTGGTCACATCTTTTAATATATTAAATAAGTGCAATCCATCAACAACTATATTATAGATGCCTATTTATATAGGCAACAACTTCAAGAGTTGAATTTTCTATAGATATCCAAATCCCATTGAGTTTTATCTGACAAGCTTGATATTTATCAAAATAAAATTTAAAAAATTATCTAATTGGTAATGTTGCCAAATCCCGTGAAAAGTATCCCTAATTTCCTAAGAGCCATTGGATACTTGGGATTTTGCAAAGGTTTGGAGAGCTACTTCAATTGTTAAGGTCTTACTTTTGGCATATCTTACAAAAATCACTAAGGCCACCCAATATGTGCTTGAGAATACTTTTAAATGCACAAGTAAAAAAAAAAAAAAAAGGTAATATTTTTGTAAGAAAAAGTCATTTACATCAATTTGTGGCATATTATGTCTCTTTTGTTATTGTCGTTATTATAATTGCTAGTTAAATTTTTTTTTAACGGTCAATAAGATAAGTGTCCTACTAAAAAGTGAAAAGTTGTTACTTATATGATATATTAAAGTTGGCTACAAATATATCCATTAAAGTTGATTAATTCAATATGGTTATAACTTAATTCATGTGTGACTAAAATATCACTTATTGTTGACAAAATACAACAATAAATTTATTTAACAGGAAATCTCGTCTTCAAGTCATTTGAACCTACAAGAAAGAAAACTGTTAGAGAGTGTGGAGAGATTATCGGATAAACACTTTGATATTTAAATTAGATACTGAAAATAATGAAAATTATATCAAAACTCGATAAAAAATATTTGCACTAGTATTAGAGATGTATATTTTTTAGAATGAATGTTTGCCTGTTCGTAAAGGGATATGAAATAATTCAAATTAATCCAAAATTATGATTTTTATAAATAGTATATATCTTAGCATTTTGAAACTTATTAGAATTATGATTATTACAAATGACCTATATTTTGATTTTTCTTGACTTTGCTAAGATTAGGATTTTCTTTTGAATAACGTTTATTTTCTTGAAAAAGTTTTGAATGTTAAAATTATTTAATTTGCGTATTGTGTGAGACTAGAAAAATTTTATATCTTTTAACCTAAAAATTATTTTGAATTTTTAAAATTTTAATGCGCTTTTGCCACACAAAATATCACCTAATATTATATAATTAACAAGCAATTTTTACTCATAAGAGGGTAAAGGAAATCAAATTAAGAATAAAATATGCAAAATATAATTAAAATAATTAACACATATAATAAGAAAATAAATAGCCACCCATGTACAAGGGCTCGAGTAAGACGATATTATAAAAAGTTGTTGATACGAGGTGTGGATTTATTTAGCAAAATCCAATCATAATCCTTTGGTAGGACTGACATGCTGGGTTCGCGGTCCACGTGGCAGCGGCGCATGCAAGGGCGTAGAATCTACAACTGAAAGGTCACGCACTGGATACAGTTCTTGACCACCGCCACGCTCACTCGCCGCCGTTCTGCAGCCCCGACACGTCAGCTTCGATCAGGTCTAGGACTCCTAGACTAGGAGCCAGTTTGATTATAGACGGCGAGGATGCCGCGGTGTTGCTTGTCTTCCAAGCACCGCCATCACACGTCGGTACCGCCACCTTCACAGTCCTTTTTGGGGGTCCGTCAGGCACTTCCCTCCTCCCTCCCTCTCTCTCTCTCTCTCTCTGGGGCTCTCTCTTTTTTCCCAATCCCAGTTTCCAGAACAGTAAGTGTACGGCATTACGGCATTGAATGTTTTTGCTGATTTCTCTAAAGTCGAATGGACCTTGGTACTGAGTTTTCTCCGAGGATATTATTGCGTCACCGGCGTGGAACTTCTTTTCTTCTGCCGGCGACGGAGGAGAATTTTAAAAGTCCGATACATGTATTGGCGCTTTTATCCGCCGTCCGGTTTGAAAAGTCGGTGGAAATTGCCGAAATATCAATTTACCTGATCGGCGTAGATTAACTTGATTTAGAAACTCAGCCAAGTAGGTTTCGACTCTCCGGGGAAGAAAGCCCTCTAGTTTACTCTGAACAGCCAAACACAGAAAACAAACTGTAGAGATTACTGTCAGAAAACAAACTGCAGTGGTTTTCGACTCTCCGGCGAAGAAAGCCCTTTCGTTTACTCAGAACAACCAAACACAGAGAACGAACTCTAGAGATAACTGTCTTTCTCGTCGTAGTTAGTGTGACTGAGCTTAGGGCATACCTTTTTGGTTATTTTTATTTTCTGTTTTTCCTGCATTTTATTTTATGTTTTTGGTTTTGTTCTGGATAATGTAATGCGGGGTCTGTTCAGCGTCTGAAACTCTGCTATATGTTGAATGGAAACTCCATAATTTCAGAGGTATTGTAGTTTGTATCGATGCATCGAACTATTTTTTTTGGGGGTGTGAATTCTCATTCTGTTGGTTAATTTGCTGGAAAATTGGCAAGACGGATTTAAGATTGGGCTCTGTTTCTACGAAATTGGGAACGATGTTAACCGACACTGATCAAGTTACTGTGAATTCCATAAGCTTATTCGTGGTTCTGCTCTGTGCATGCGTTGTGATCGGCCATCTTCTTGAGGAAAACCGATGGTTTAATGAGTCAATCACTGCCCTTCTCATTGTGAGTCCCCTCAGATTATTAATCTTAACCTGAAAATTACTCTCATATTCTTACTATTGCTAATATTATGCCCACTTTTTCTTTTCTTGTGGCACATTTTGAATTGGAGTACATAATGCAAACAATTGATAGTGTGGGGGTTGGTAATTTATTGCAGGGTTTGGGTACTGGTACCATTATTCTGCTTACTTCTGGGTGGAAAAACTCTCGCCTATTAGTATTTGATGAAGAACTTTTCTTTATATACCTTCTTCCGCCTATCATATTTAATGCTGGGTAAATTCCTGTTTCCTCTGCGATTATTACGTATGATGCTTGCATGGTTATGTATATCTAGTCCCTCATGGATGTTTCTCTTAGATTTTTCTTGCTTTTTCCAGTTAAAATGATAGTTGCTTCCTAGCAATTTGTAAGATTTTGTTGTTTCTATTAAACCTTTGGCACATCCACAGCATCACCCAGTTGACATGGGGTGCATGGGGTCCAGTTGGTCTGCTATTAACACTCACTTGATAGTTCACTTGTATGGTGCATGGGCTTGAGAATTATTTGGGCAAGTAATCCTTTTTAATTATGTGTGAATCATTAAGATCTATAGTAGTTTAGTTATTAATCAGCCAATTAATTAGTAATTGCATTAATTAATTACCAAAATTAATTGTAGGTGGAGGTGCATTAAGTAGTTTGAATAATTAGAGTTATTCACATGCAAAGATCAAGGTAGGTTGTTGTACCTTGTGCTTTTTGTTACTTATCAGAAGAAAGGGAGCACAAATCATGATGCTCTGTGAAGTTTCAGTAATTGTGAGAAATTCAGCTCAAGCAAACCCAATGAGATGATGTAATAAATTTTGGAGATTAGCTAAATGACATGCCAAGAAAAAGGAAATCCAACATGGGGCACTACTCTTATCACTTGAGCTCGGTGAAAGTTGTACAATATGTATGAAGCTATTTTAGAGGTGTAGATGTTGCTCCAATTCGATAGCCACTTTTTACCCTTACTTGAACAATGTTTTTTACACAGCAAAATATAGGACAGCTTGAGAGTTTATCATGAACAAAATCTAGATCTTGGCCGGAACTTAATTAATAAATATAAACATGAGAGAACTTCTCCTTTTCCAATTAATTGAAGCACAAGAAAAACTACTTGAGGCAATTTTATGTCGTGCTTGGGTGTGGGCAGAGCAACTTAGCAGTATTTCTCATAGCATGAGTACCTGTTCTTTTCAAAGGCTAGGGAGAAGTCTTCTTTTGAGGATTAAGCACATACTTGTGGTAGGGGGTTAACTAATATTATGAGCCAGCTAGGCATATAACAACACTGTAGTTTCCAGATGATGATAAACACACATCTGCGCATACACCAAAAAATGAAGAAATAAAAAAGAAACCCGCTGTGGTTGCAATAATAGTTGTCAATACTGTATCTGTATTAGACGAGGTACAAGATGGTATGGTATGATACCACTACCAGATGGTATCAAGGCACCATTTTGGATTTATAATGACATAAAATATAAAAATATATAACTGAATATGTATGTATGTATATATTGTTTAAATAACATAAATTACCTATTCAAAATAAACAATTTTGCTTAAAGAGTCAAAAATAAAAATTAAACCCAAACAAATTGATAACAGTGGCATCTACGTAACTTCTCATAAATGCTATTTCTACAACTTTTCAATGTCTTACAGAAAATGAAACATGAAATGATGATTAGATGGGCCACAGTATTGTCTGCATGGTGCATGCAATCATCCCCACGAGGTAGAAAGGGCCCCACTTGTTTGGTTACCCTGGAAAAATGTTGTCGATGCAGGGTCTCCTCTGTCCGTCAATTTATTAGATAATATACCATAATGTGGATCCATGGACGCATAGATACCCTGCGAGGTATATTTGTTGATTGATTATTGATATTGGTTTCTTGATATAATGCTTGATTATTATGTTGACATCATTGAACATGTAGATTATTAGATACAATGTTGCTAAACCATTATATGAGAAATTTGAAATCCAACTTGTGCTTTTACTTATCTTACATATGGAAAATATTTATGTTCTAGCTATATGATACTTAATATAGAATAATTATATCTTGAGTTGTGAGCTTGCCACTCTACCAGACATTTTCAAGTAATCAAGAGTAATCACAGAATCAAACTCAAAATGGGGACTATGGGGACACTACCTTCTAGGATTGTGAACTATTTAGACATTTATGGATTCTCTTTTGATGGAGAGGATTTTTATCTGTCAAAGATGGTTACATTTGCTTGGATACTTCTGATGGATGGTATGGAATTTTCATAATATGGTTTTGGAGTATGTCACTTAGCTTCTGCCGAATGATTCAGACATCATGTTCCCTCGGGGTTCATGGTTGGTCACAGTTCCAAGGGGATGTATGTGATGGGGCTAGCCTCCTAAATTGGAGCTTCACATCTTGGGGAATTAGATTCCTGAAATCATAGATCTCTTCTAGAGGCAAACAGTGGAGCAAAAAGTTGGCTTGCTGTGTTTTAGCAGCCTTAGGAGCCTACTAAAACCCCTTTGCCTATGCTTGATTTCTTTTAATTGGGTGTGCAGGTGATGTTGGCCTTTTAAGGGTATCCCTTGTGTTGTATTTGAAGGATGGTTCAGCTCTCACTATTTATAGTCCCTTGGTTATTTCCTTTCTTGAAATAAAACCACAAAGGGGGAAACAAAGAAAAATGAAATGACAGAGAACATATACACAACTGTTATCTTTTAGAAATTTTAATTGCTCAAAATGATTGCAATTTAGGATGTATTGGTCAAATATATTTTAGCTTCATATTTATCAAACACATATGCACATATATTTGGGTTCATTTTGTGGAAGTAAGAGTAAGAAAGCTTTAAGGTCTGAGGTTCTTTTTATCTGATTTCTTAGTTCTATCCGCTTTGCTTCTGTTATTCCTTGCCTTATGATTTTGTGGGTTTTTCTGTATTGTTCCAAGCATCAACCACCATCAGTATGGCTTCATGCAGGTCACCATGAACCCTCTCTTTGAGGGTCAATCATAATTCCTTCCATGTTGGATGTCTGGCCAAATTTCTTTACTGTAAATATGGGTATCTGTTGATGAATAGGTTACAGGATACAGTCTACCTTTCGCTGTCCCAACTCTGATTCTCTGCCACCTGCTTTCCTCCCTCTCTGAATTGCTTTAACCTTTTCGCTTTCTCCCTCCAACAGTTTTGAGCAACTAATCACCCGCCGTAATTTTTAGAAGGCCATTGAATCAAGCTCAGCCTACTTGACACAATTGCTCACAGATTTCATACAAATAAGCAAAAAATTCTTCTTCCTCTCTTTTCCTCCTTTTCTTGTTCCCCATTAATATTCCCTCCAACAAATGGGATCCAAGAGAAAGAATCTTTTTATTTTTTTCCATTTTAAAATAGCATAATTTTTGTTGCAAGGAGGTACTTAAGGCTTTAGTTCTCAATTTGATTTAGTAAAATAAAAAATTCCTTATTGGTTTTTGATTTGATATGCTGAAAACTCCCAATTGACAGTTGATACCTGAACTCCTATTCCCCATTTAATGTTTCCTTGTTATGACAACATGGCCTGCATGTTTATTGTATTTTTCCCTTTTAAGTTGTATTTGTAAGCATGAATGACTGTTCCACCCAGACTTAAGTATGCCATTACCCCTCCATTTAGTTCAGCAATGGGAATCCTTTTCTTTTGAATATGTGGTACTTTGACCTTAATTTGGGTTTAAGTTGTTTACCAAAAATGTTCTGTATGCTATCATGTTAAGCTTTATTTTCTTCAAAATTTATTTCCTACGTTCTCTATCATGCACTAGCTTGCCCGTACTGGAAGTTTTCTATTTCAACTCAGTCTTATCAGCATCGCCACTAAGTTGAGCAGGGGTACCTTGTACTAAACAACTAATGGTATTTGCTTAAAAATATATTGCTTTTGTCGAGGTTGGTTTCTCATTCTTTCTTCAACTAGACAAACTGGTTTTTGTATTATTTTTCTGGAGTGTTGGTCTACAAAGAAAAATTAATAGAGCTTTACTTTATAAATTGTGGTGCGATGCATGTTTGGTGCTACTCCTCTTTATGAATAAGTTCATAACTTCTTTTAGCTAGAGGAGTGTACTAGTCACCGGAACATGCATTTTTCTGCTTCAAGTTTACCACACATTTGGTGGTTTGATGTAACAACTGTTGTGTTAGATGCATATATGACTTGACATTCATGCATGGTTCTCTTAAGTATGCCATGTTTGGCTACCACTGGGTCACCGAAACTTAAGTAGTCTCTTTTAACTTTGTTAAGGGTATCTTATGTGTGGTATATGCTTGGTCATGACAAACCTAAATGGTAGAAACACCCTTTTACCAGGACATCTAGTACTACAATTACTCTTGGAAATTTTCCCCCTAGTTAATTTCTTCACGGGTGTTTCAGCATAGTGGCCAGTTCATAACTACTACTAGTTTTTTTTCCCCATATAGAAGGCACCTCTAAATTGCTTAAAACTTAATTTTCGTTATTTACACATACATGTGTGAATGCTTAGGTGTTTGTGATTTAGATTTCTGAACATCTCGAGTTACAAATTAATGTTTCGACTATTTATCTTACCAGGTTTCAGGTCAAAAAGAAGCAATTTTTCCAGAACTTTCTTACTATCATATTATTTGGTGCTATTGGGACATTGATATCATCTGCCTTCATTGCAATTGGTATGTTTGAGAAACTTCTAGAAGCCTATGTTATAGGGAAAACTACTTATTATTCTTCTATGCTTTCTTTTTTCCTTTTTTTTTTCTTCATTTTCTGATGAGTACTATTAATTGAAGTCATGCAAAAGGCATGCGAGTTGTCCGCAACCATGAAAGATTAAATTTAGAGTGAAGATAGTGTAAAATACCCCTTGTTTTTTTGAAAAATCATGCGACACTCTTCTTGAATCTATTTTTGCATTTATTTTTTCATGTGGGTCCAAATTGTTGCATTTGGCCTCTACAAAATCAGTAAACCCTCCTTTTACAGCCATGGCGATTCACTTTGTTTAATCATTGAGGGGTGGTGGCACATCATTCGTGGACATTGACAATTGATGGTGGTGTTTATCTAAGGCAACATTATTGCACTTGCTTGTAGTGTGAGTGATAGTAGTAATTGGGATTTTAGATGATTGTTCAACTATCTACCTTGGTTATCATGATAGATCTTATGTTGAGGGAGAGAGATTGGTAATAAGTAACGAGAAAAAATGGAGGAGATATTGGAGGTAAAGGACCTTGTGATAGAACAATGTATCTTTCCCCATCATAGTTGAATAGTATGTACAACCTTTATATACATGAACTTAGACTACTAAAAATGGAAATAATATATCCTACATATATTCTTTATTTCTCAAGATATATGGTTACTATATTGTAGAAATATTATATACAAATCATATCTTAACAAGATATATGGTTACCATATTATAGAGATACTATATACAAATCAAATCTTAACACTCCCACTTAAGTTGGAGCACAGATGTCGAACATGCCTAGCTTGGTGCATATGTAGCTCACACGAGGACCTTTGAGAGATGTAATATCCTCAAATTTTGGAAATAATAATAAAAGAATAAACTAAATTAATTTAAATTAAATTAATTAATTTGTTCAATTTGTGTGGCGGTGCGCGTGTGCTGGAGAACAAGCATAAAAAAAAAATTCTGATAGTTTCCTCTCACATTGAGAGTTGTGGCCATGAAGCAGAGGAGAAAAAGAGAGAGTGAGAGTTGGAGAGGGAGAGCTCGTGAGGGAGCTGGGGGCTGAGAGATCGAGATTGAGAGAGAGGGAGAGAGATAGAAGGAGAGAGAGAAAGAGCTCGAGAGGGAGAGAGGCTGGCCGAGTGAAGCTCGGCCATGGCAGTCGAGTTCCGCAATTGAGCAAGGGAGGGAGCGACGCGAGGAAGGCCATGGCTGACGCGGAAGCAGCTCGCGTCGGAGGCAGCCATTGATGGCGGCCTTGTAGCGACGTGGAGCGGCGGTTTGCAGTGGCGCGAGGTAACAGCCAGGAGCTTCGACGATGGCTATGGCGGTTGCAGCAGGCACGGTGGAGGAAGCCAGGCGTGGTGGCGACTCTCGGCCAGCGGTTGCGGAGCATCAGGGGTGGCCGGAGGCGAGGAGCTGGCCGGAACGACAGCCGACGAGCTGGAGCTAGGCGGCGGTGACCGGCCGCTGGTGCTAGTGCGTGCGCAGGGGAGAGCCGCGGTGAAGAAGAAGAAGAATACGAAGAAAAGGAGGAGAAAAGAAAATAAAAAAAGAAAGAAAATAAAATAAAAGAAAAAGAAGGAAATATGGGAAAAATGGGGCGATTTCGGGATGGTTTTGGCACGAAAAGTGACCAGGTACGTGGGTAAAATTTATTAGAAGTGTTCTATGTTTAAGAATTTTATTCGGCTAAATTAATTATATTACACGGTAGATTTATTTAATTAAAGCTGCGATTTTATTTATTGCCAGCAAACGTTTTACTTCGCAGCGGGAATGCAAGAAAGGCAAGAAACGGCCGTGTAAAGGCAAGCTCCTAACCCTCGCCTTATGATCTTTAATTCCCGTGAAAGACTCCGTGATTTCCTATATTTTATCACCTCCCTTACTTTAATTCAGCGCCTAACCTTATTTGTTGAATTATTATTCATTTGTTTTAATTTAAATTAAATCCGTGACTTCTAGAATTCTATTCGTTGTGAGCCTATGGGGGTTTGTACCACCCCCACTCCTTTTGGGAATGATGTTGAACCAGTCTGGGGACTAGGTTCCTAGACGTGCGGGTTTATTTACGATTTTTCTCGGATTTATTTATGGTTCGGTTAGAGCTATCGAGCAGTAGGGCAGGAGTCGGTTGTTAGTGACGTTGGGGTAGACTATTGTACGGCCCTGAAGTGGACTGTCGGGTGGACACTCCTAGTCACTGGCCGTTGACCGGTGCCGGGCATTGCTGACTAGCTCTGCCAGTATGTGATTTACTGCACGTCTAAATTCATTATATTACTGTTCATGATTTGATATGCACATGGGTACGAGTTGCATGTTGGGTTTATCATGATTTGGTTATACTTGGTCACGGACATTCTAGTTTGGTTATGCTGCATCCAGTACGGGTATATGCATCGCGTGTGATTTACTATATGAGCGGAGCATGGCCTGATGCCTGGATGTACGGGCGCCTTGTATCACGTTGATGCACACTACGCCATTGCATTATTATGTGCATTGCATGGTTACTGGTAGTATTTAGTTCTCGGACGGGAGTACCGTTCCGAGGGAGTCTCTGGCTCGGGTGTCGGGAGTACCGACATGGACGGGTGCCGGGAGTACCGACCCGGGATGGCGCGCGCAGGTTTGTTTGAGATTCATGTTGCCTTTCAGGGCAGCGGTAGGTTGGTATGGGATTTGGGTGCCGTGTGTCTTGTGTGGGCCCCAGGGACCGGTATATGCTTTTATTACGCTATGCTATTGTGTTATAGCGTCTCATGACTTATGTGAACCTGGGGGTTTATTCTGGGGAGAGTTTATTGGATCTATACAGCCTTAAGCCTTTATTTCCTTATGCTTGCTGAGTCTCTCGACTCATTTTGCTTTCCATCATTCCAGGTAGTGGTAGCGTGGGCCATGGAAAGGGAGTTAGCTTTTGGCGGTAGAGTCGGTATGGTGTATAGACAGTCCCGTCAATCCCCGTCAACTCTGATGTCTGAGTAGGATTTACTCTATTATTTTTAATGTGCCAAGTCATTCCTCGAGTCTCGTGTATGTCGGCATAGGAGTTGGTATTTATTTATTTATCTTGCAACCGCGGTGCTAGTGGTGTTCCCGTAGTGCATGCATGTATATAGCTTTCTCTTCCGTTGTTTTAATTCTTGTGTATGCATGCCAGGGTGGTTCTTGTCTCGTGTTTCATTCTTTTTCCCTTCCGTAGGCGCTCCCGTTCGGGTAGTCCGGGTGTTTGGGGATATCCAGGCGGGGGTGCTTACAATAGATTTAGTGAACATATCAGCTAACTAGTCATGAGAACCCACAAATGCTATAATAATATCTCCAAAAAACAATTTTCCTCTGATAAATTGATTGTTAATTTCAATGTGCTTGATTCTTTCATGGAACATGGGGTTAGAGGCAATATATATTTCAGCATGATTGGCACACATTAACGGCATAGACTTGATCTAAATTACTCCCAATTCCCCAACTAGTTGTTTCAACCATATCAGCTCACATGTTGCTATGATCTATATTTAGACTCTGCACTAGATTTGCGACAATGCTTTGTTTCTTGCTTTTCCAAGAGACTAGGTTGCCACCAACAAATACACAATGTCTAGATGTGGACTGCCTATCATTGGGAGAGCTTGCCTAATTAGTGTCGGTGTATTCCACAATCTGACATGACCATGATCCTTATACAATATACCATGACGAAGGGCACCTTTAATATACCAAAGGATACTACTCATTGCGTCTTGGTGGCTGTCACAAGGCGAATCCAAAAATGAAATATCAAGATGAGTGATTGTAAGGTAGTTAAGCTCGCTAATTAACTGATGATGGTGCTTAGGGTAAAAAATAGGCTCCCTTGGTCTTGGTAAACATTTGATATTTGGATCCATAAGAGTATCTAATGGCTTGCATCCGAGCATCCTTGTTTCTTTAGGTATATCCAACGCATTTTTTCTCCGAGAGAGATAGATACTAGTCTTTGATTATGCCACTTAAATACCCAAAATATATTTCAGGTGACCCAAATCCTTGGCTTGAAAGTGTTGTTAGAGATGTGTTTTCAACTCAATGATGCCCACATCATCATCGTCCCTTTTCTTTTTCCGTTTTCTCTCTCTTTACATAAACCATTTCCTAGGTATCCTGGTTCTCACTCTTATACTTTTCTATCTCATCACCACATGAACCTATAGACCTATTCATTGGAATGCTTAACCTTTATCAACATTTACTTGTTTTTGTCCTCCCATACACTATAAAAATACACAAATTTCTTTCCGAAACTTTTTACATGACCATTATTTATCTCTACATCACATCCAAAGTATTTTATACGAATGCCCACCATAAGTTTTGCTTACAACACATGCACGTGCGCACATATATATAACCATCACATGGTTGATGGTACCAAAATAAATGAACTACATGGCCATGCATCCCACATGGGCCGGCCTCTAAACAAGTAAAACTTCTTGATGGTACTACTCTCTGACCACGTCATCTGTATGGTTAACATAATATGGATGAGCTATGGGAGCTCAGTAAGACCACATGTACACACAAGCTATGCAATGAAATTAGATCATTTTTCTGTCAACCAAGTACCCCATAGCTGCAAGGTTATCATCAATCATCGTGTCTCTCCATTCCCCTAGTTGAACAAACCAACACTTTGGGCAGCTCTTTCAACTTTAATTCTAATTCACTAGGATGAGCATCTCACAAACCATAGAAACATTATTGATCACCGTACAACTCCATTCCGCTAGTTGGACAAATTAAGACTTGGGCAGCTCTCTCAGTTTTAAGTCCATCTCACGAGGATGAGTTTGCAAAACCTTAGCACCATGTACATAGCCAGATTGTTTGCATACTCATATCAATGCACCACACAGTAAAACAATTTACAACACATCACATATTCACAATGCTACATACCACAAGCAAACGAGCATCATGCTCATGCTATGCACATGTAAATTGAGGGAAGGTCTGGAACGCTCCCTGCAAGCTCCTCACTACCTTTCACAGAATGCCTCCTCTTATATTGGTACACAGTAAGGTATCACCCCCACTAGCTCTCTGCAGAAAGATTCCCCACCCCACTCTCACAACCATGAGCACTACATGCACAATATCCTCATGCAAAAAACTTCAAAAAGTCCTTGTTTGGCCTTTTATAGGCGTCAACTGTGTTGGATAAAAATAGACCATTTTAACCCTCATTTAAGGTACCCCATGGTGTCACCACTCCTCTTGAGTACACTGCAGGCTGCCTCACATGCATATAGACCTGTTCAAATATTTCATTTTCTCTTATTGTCAATTTCTACAACCTCAGAAATATGATTTCCATGGCCATGCTCATTTAATGCCTTCTATGCATGTCTTTTATCCTTCCTATTCAAAAGGCTTTCGTGTTACATGCATATACTTATTCCTGTACTCTCTCTCTCTCTCTCATGTGTGCACCTACACACACACAGCACACTATAAACCTTTATGTACCAA
This sequence comes from Diospyros lotus, assembly GCF_014633365.1. Classification (NCBI taxonomy): domain Eukaryota; kingdom Viridiplantae; phylum Streptophyta; class Magnoliopsida; order Ericales; family Ebenaceae; genus Diospyros; species Diospyros lotus. The sequence continues at coordinate 5,637,098 of NC_068349.1, read as the reverse complement.
TGCAAGACCCCTACACAAGCGTCATCACCCCATCCACTTATCACCCACACACATGAACACCCTCAAATATCTATATACTAAATCTAAGACAAAATGTCCACATTTGCTGCTTTTAAGTTCCCTATTATATTTCCTCCTCAACCAAATTTTCTTATTTCTACACCACCACAATTTGATTTTTTTTCCCATTTTTATTATAATGTCATGTCATCCCTAATTTTCATTGATTAGTGTCCAAATTAAGTTTATTTATTCTAACTCGAAAAGTAGGTTTTTTGACGCCTTTGGAGCTTCAAGAATTCTAACTCTCCCAATTTTTCTAGACACCTGCCTTGGTATTCTCCTTTGAGCTTAATTTGCCAACACTGACATAAAGATTAACTGGTCTTTCAGAGTTACTGCCAATTTTAATTTAACCTTATACATCCATGTGCTAGGTAGTCTTGATCACACAAAAACTGAAATATCACTATTTACTCCATCCTTTCTAAGTTCCACGAGTGACATCAACTCCATTCTCCATTTGTATAGTTTCAATCTTGTAGCATCCCCATTCCTACCTTCTTTTTTCTTCTCATATGCTAATTATTCTTATTTTTGGATTTATGTTACCTTTCTGATACATGAATAACTTAAATATTCACTATGATAAACTAGTTGTTGAAGAGAGTAGTGATGTTCACAGGTTAGTCTTGCCCAATCATACACTTGAGTTTCTCAGACTTGTATTTATCCTTGTATATTAGCAGGATTGACTTTATTCAAATATATTGTCTTCATGTGCTTCTGCTTCTTGAAAACCTGTTTACAAGTTCAATTTTAGAGTGTGATTTTTGATTTATTGCACTAATAGAATATAAATCTTGATCCAGGTGCATCACAATTACTAAAGAAACTGGATATTGGTTTTCTGGCAATGGGCGATTATCTTGGTATTTTCATCTTCTTCCCTAAAAAATTGTTGTTATTTTTACACCATTTGTTGTCATTGTTCCTTCTTAGCTATTCTTCTTAATGTTCTCAAGTACTACTTTTTTTTTTTTTTGGCATTGGTAGGTAAGGTTATCTTTAAGTTTGTTAAAGATTGTGATTTATAGCAGCATTACCGCTAGTTTCAAAACTATGATTTTGGGTGCAATGTAATACCATATATTCTGAAGAAAACGAAATTGTGCCACCATATACAAAACTGCCTTTATATGGGAAACTGGGTTTCTACCTTGTATGTTTTCAGAGTTGCAACAATGCCATTGCTTTTAAAAATTGTGATTTCAATGCAATGAAGCACAGTTTATCTCACTCCTATTTTCTTTGTTTGGTTAAAATTCTCATCATTCATTGTGCTTTGTCCAGCAACACTGCCCCAGCCTTTTAGCTAATTAAAGCATAAAAAGAGCGGAAAGTTCAATCTCTAGGGTTCTTTTGGTCCACCTTTCCCTATCTCTTGACTTTGTTTAAGTTTGAAACTTCTATGCTTGCAGCAATTGGAGCAATTTTGTCAGCAACTGATTCTGTTTGCACCTTGCAGGTATCAATTGTCTTTTCATTTCTGTGTTTCTTTATCAAAAGAGGGGGAAAATGAAATTTGCAACTGATGTTTTGTCAATGGCAGGTGCTTAATCAGGATGAAACACCTTTTCTGTACAGTCTAGTCTTTGGAGAAGGAGTGGTAAATGATGCCACGTCTATTGTACTTTTTAATACAATCCAGAAGCTTGATGTCTCTCATGTGAAGTCAGGCATTGTCTTGCAGTTCATTGGCAATTTTTTGACTTTATTTATCACAAGTACCTTGTTAGGGATTTTAGTAAGTCTCTCTCTCTCTCTCTCCCTCTTCCTCCCTCCCACCCTCCCTTTTGTGTGCATGTACTTGGAGGAGTGGCTCACAAACAAATTAATACTACCTTCATTCAGTTCTGACTGTGCATTTTTCTGTCTTTTATTTTCTTCTCTATTGATTAAATATCTGATTCAATGTGATTATGCTGACATTCCACTCTCCTAGAGTAAGAATGTATTAAAAATTGGTGACAAAATCCTCAAGAATTCTGCTGCAATTCTTAACCATGCCTAGGGATGGCAATGAGTACCCTACCCTGTGGGGGTATCAAAAAATACCCATGGGGAGGGTATGAGTAAGGTATTTAAAATACCTACTAGGTACAGGTAGGGTGGCTGGGATAATGTATCCTACCTTAATATAATTATATATACACATTATTTTATATAATTGTATATTATAATTCATAAATCCAGAGAAACTCAAATCGGACATATTCTCACAAACTCAAAACCTAACTTAGTTATGATGTCTCGTCTCTCAACCTTGCCATCGACAAACTAACGTGGTATTTTTTTATTATTTAATATATTGGAACAATTTAAAATTATTGCAGTTGTTGCTTTTTAGCTTTTTGCTCTGATGTTAGATTTCTTTGTTATCAAATTGTTATGAAGATATTTAAACTATGAATATGAATTTGTTAGAATGATATATATTGGGTATATGGGTACCCATCAGGTACTCATTACCCTATGGGTATGGGGAGGAGGGGTTAAAAAACATACCTTGAAGGTACGGGTATGGGTACAGGGGCAAGAATGGAGATCTGGGTATGAGGATAGGTAGAGGGTTCCCTACCCATACCCTCCCCATTGCCATCCCTAACCATGACATCAAATGTCTGCCAAGTGCATAGAAGGCCGTAAAGAATCTGGAGATGCCTATTTTTATGACAATGCGGAAGATGTAGAATTCAAAGCAAGTTTAAGGAAAATTAGTAGAAGCATGAGAAGTTGAGCATAAGTAAATCCATCTGGATGGTGAATTTGTAGTCTGAAGTGCTGTTATCACTAGATCCTGTGTGAAAGTTCTAGACTGCAGGAAACGCTTGCTTTCCTTTCATTTTTTGACCATAATGCTGTAGCTCAGTGCTTTCATGGACAGGACCCAAAACCCTCCACTAGATGCTCTACAATTTGTTAGATTACATCAATCATTGTCTATTGAACTTTAAATGGTTGTGTATTTGTTAAATTTTGCCCTAAATATGAAACAAATTAGTTTGCAACAGGATTAGATAAATTGGTTTGCTGTAGGATTAGATGGATTTGGATCTTTAAAAGAATGATTAGGAAAAAAGGTCTTATGAATTTCAAGTGGTGTCTCAGATTTTGATATTATCTTTCAATTAGCATTACCTAGGCAGTGTGTGTAGACTGAGCTTTCCTTTTAACATACATTAAGAGTTTTTGCAGCAAATTAGCTGTCCTCTCTGCTACACTATTTGTTAAAAATTAAATTAAATTAAACAATATTTATGTTCTTTACTCCAAGTGTTGTATATTATGCCTCCCATCATCTTTTGGTTTATATATTCCAGGTCTGCCTAGTGACTTACCATAAGTACGAATAGTAGTTGCTAGACATATATTTAAGTTTAGTTTCTAATGATTCCCGTATTTCTAATTGTCCTATCCTTCTATTGGACACCTTTAACACTCACACGACTCTGTTTTAGTCTCCTGGCAAAGATAATTGAATGAGACCAATTTCAGTATCATTTGACAGATAGCTTCACAGCCACAATGATGGCGGTGAGGAAAAAGTTCTATGAATGGTGAATTATAGAAATTTTGTGCCAAAAATGGGTATGAGCTTTAAAAGTCTGTATTTGCATGAAAATGATGTCAGAGCTATAGAGATCAGCCAAAAAAGAAAAAAAGAAAAAAAATGTCAGAGCTATTCTAGGTTCTTGAATAGAGAGAAAAAAAAACTTCTCAAATTTGTAATATTTTTAAGTTAGAGTTGGAACTTTGAGTTGGCTAGTGTACCCATAGCACTCTCTCTGTCACTCTTAGTTTGAATTAATCTTAGCCTCCCTGTCTGTTGAGAACAATCAACACAAACCTTAGGGTATTCATTGAATACGTTCAATCATAGACTCACGATAGTCAAGACAAAAAGCATAAAACATACATACATAAATAGAAACAAAAAGGAAACGAAGAACGAAAAGAGGCGAAGATTTTTATTGTGGTTCACCTCCAAAAGAGGTTATGTCCACGTTGAGCTCTGGTGAGAAGAGCTCACTGCACTAAAATGATGAATCGGAGATTACACCCTCAAACCCTCACAAAATACTCTCTGTATAATGATGGTTCGCTAACAAAATTGCCCCAATAATCACAAATACAAATTAGAGGCGTATCCTATCGAACTAGAGAACACAACAAATCTATACAGAGCATTTACAGAGTATGAGAAAGAGAAAACCCACCAGAAAACCCTAACCCGAAGACTAGACGGAAACCCCCCAATCTCTCAATCTTTCTTCTTGCCTTTTCGTCTCAGTTCATTGTCCGACTGTTCATATCCCAAGGAGAGATTAATAGTGTCGATGGATGGCTGGGATTGCATCTCATAAAGCTTGGATGAGCGGTTGAGATCCGATCGTGCAACACGATCGATTATTCCAACAGAAAGGCAGACGGGCAGGGAAAGCATTTGGGTAAAGGACAATCGAGCGCTTTCAAGGAGCAGCAGATGGTTGCCGCGTGTTACCATCTAGCAGGTGCCACATGGAAGCCTGCGGTTGCCACACGCGGCCTTCCAATCTGCTAAGTCCAACGACACCGTTTGGTGCTTCAACACCATCAATCTCCATCTTGAAGCATCAAACCATAGGTGAACCCAAATTCTCACAAAGTGCAGTATGCTACAATTCTCACCTTCACAGCTCTGGCTGATTTGATCAACCAATACCCACATGCAACAGGTCTAAGCAATGCTTGAACTTTGTTGCAGTCAACACTTTTGTACCCATATCTACTGGGTTGTTTTCTGTAGTCACCTTCAGTATAATTACAGTGCCATTAGCCACCAAATCTCTTACATAGTGATACCTGACATCCACGTGTTTTGTGCGTTCATGATAGACTGGATTCTTGGACAAATGAATCACATTTTGATTGTTTGAATACACCACCACCTTGCTCTGAAGCAGGTGGATCTCCTGAATAAGGCCTTGAAGCCACACAGCCTCTTTAAAGCATCGGTCATTGCTACATACTCAGCCTCAATGAAAGATAGTGCAACCAGAGGCTACAACTGTGATTTCTAGCTAATGCAGTTTCCACCCAAGGTGAAAAACAGAGCAGTAGTGAACTTTCGAGTGTCTTTTTCACCTGCAAAGTCAGAATCTACATACCCAACAAGATCAAGAGTATTATATATTTTCTTGTAGCTCGGTCCAACATTTACAGAACCATTTATATTTCTTAGTAAATATTTCAGTGCATCCCAATGAGGTTTACCAGGATTTGACATGAATCTACTAAGGGAGGAAATAACATAAGCTAGATCAGGCCTGGTACTTATCATTGTGTACATGATGGTTCCAATTGCATTAGCATATGGAACATTTTCCATTTTAACAATTTCTGAGTTAGACGATGGACTTTGAGATTTGGTCAGGACAAAATATCTAGCTAATGGAACACTTACTGGCTTGCAATTGTGCATGCTAAATTTTTTAACAGCTTTCATTAAATAGTCATTTTGATGAACCTTTAAGTTGAAGTTGTCTCTATCTCTCTCTATTGTCATCCCTAGAATTTTCTTAACTGACCCTAAGTCTTTCATATCAAAGTTTGAATTGAGCATTTGTTTTAATTCACTGATCTTAGACTTACTTGCTAATTATCAAAGTTTGAGCTGAGCATTTGTTTTAATTCATTGATCTTAGACTTAGACTTGCTAATTAACAGGATATTGATAGGAACCAGAAAAGGAAACACTAGAACTTCTATTCAATTCACCAACTCAATCCAATTACAAGAAGAAAACTGGGCATTCGAGAGGCCCTTAACTCTCCCAAGAACTTAATACCAAAATCCCCCCCCCCCCCAATATTCTCCTAGCCTCTCTTATTTATAGTTTGTTATCCAACTTCACTCCCCTCCAACGGCCTCAGCTATCAGTCATGCTCTCTTGGCTGCTCTTCCTCTTTTTGCCCTTCAACTGTTTTTTGTCACTTTCCCCCTCTCTCAATATCCTATTCTGCCCCCTGCTTCTTCCCTCCTATTTCTTTGCTGGTACATGTGACTAACAAGGGTCCTATCATTACTTCCGCCCATGAAACTCACCTTGTCCTCAAGGTGAGACTCCACCAAATTACCAGCTCTTTCATATTTTTGTTGGCCCATATTTTTAAGATCAGAAGCAAATGGTGCCCCACTCATCGGTAAGATGCCCTCCTTAGACGTTACTAGATCTGCCGTCCTTGACATCAGATTCTTGATCTTCTTCCTCGGCTGCTTCAATGCCTTGGCCGCTTCCCGTCTCGTCTTGACCTGGTCGAAGATGACTTTGCAGTCCTCAATCTCGCCGTCCGACTCGAAGGCAGACACTAAAGTTTCTCGAGTCGTGTCCCGCGCGAGGCCGTAGACGACGAGCTTGCAACGAGATTTGTCGCGATCCACGGCATCGCAGAAGCGAGTGAATAGGAAAGCGTCGGGCATGGCGGCGCCGACAAGGAAGTTAATACGCTGGTACTTGGTGTAGGGCTCGAGAAGTTTCTGGATCTTCTTGAGCTTGGTCTCACCGGAGGAGGAATCATTGTTGGCGTCCGAATCAGATTGAATTGGCATCGCGGTGTCTTTGGTTGGGATTGGAGCTTGGTATTTCCGAAGCTTCTTCTTCTTCTTGCGCTTTTGCCGTCACCTTGTGGTTGTCTAGTCACCGGCTTCTTCTTCTTCGCCTTCCCCTTCTTCACCATTGCTTGAGCAGAGACGCGATGGCGGCACCCTATGGCTTCGTCTTTCAGGTTTGCTTTCTTATCCACACGAATCTCTCTTCGTCTCCTTCGCTCCCACCGGGACCACAAAATGGCCCCTCCTTCGAAACCTAGAGTCGTGGACTCCCGTTTCTCTGCTTTTGTCACCCCTTGGCCCACTCCAACTCCAGGCGTCACCTCGGAATCCTGGGTAAATTCCGAAGGTCTATCTCCCTTCTTCACTTTGATCTTCCTCTCCCGTTCTTGATCCTCCCCTCTTATGGCGTCGCATCCCCTTCATCTTTTCCGCATCGGACAACTTGTTCACAACGAAGTAGCGCTCAGCCCTAAAGACCCAGCCATTTGAATCATCTCCCTCGAAAATGGGTATTTCCAGACATCTCCCACGGTACTCCTGCCTTTCGACACAATCGACCCCTTCGCCACTTCTCGCTCCAGCTACCGGCGTTCCCTCCCTTGTCAAGGGAGAACCCGCAGGTGGGTCTTCCTCATCTCGCTTCCCCTTCCTCTCTCTCTCTTGCTCCTCCCGTCTCTCCTTGTTCTTCCTCTCCCGATCCTGCTCTTCCCATCTCATTCTCATCCAAGTAAACTGTAACGGCCCGCCTCCCGGAGCCCCCGTGCACTAAGGGGATCCGTGAGAGGGTTATTACTAAAATGATACCGAACAATACACAACTACAACTCATGCAAAATCCTTATTAAAATCATATTCTTTTTATCATTTCACATCTCATAATCATTTTTACAAAATCATTCATCACTTAGGCCCACCTGGGCTTACATAACATACGACAATCTCAAAACGTAAACATTAATCTTAACATACGCACAGCGACACCCAGGATCTAGATTTGGGAGAGCTCTGCACTTATTACCATGACATGACGGCCTGGACCCAAACTTTGCTGAACGCACCTGCGATCTCAGAACACTCTCTTACCTGGAATGATGTAAAAACAACATGAGTCGCGAGACTTAGCAAGCTCAAAAAAAGAAAGGCTGAGGGTTTAGGATATGACTCTTCCCATGACATCCCATGCAATTCATGCCAATGCAACCACACCATGTCATGATCCACATGTACCTTACTTCTACATGCATAACATAAAGTTATCTGCACATAAGGAACTAGGGGCCCATATAAGTCACACATTGGCACCCAGGTCCCACATACAAACCTGTTGTAGCCTAACATAGGCTACCATTTCATCATTCTCTTGGACCAGCATTTTCCTGACATGATCGGCTTTTCCTGACATTCAACATTGGTCTTTTCCTGATACTTGTTACATGCTCTTCCTGATACTCATCATACTCTCATGTGTTCTTCATGTCATACATCACATAATCATATACTTCTGCGATCTTGGTCTTCCCTCGGGCCAACCCCGAGCTAATATCTAAGCCGAGCTGAAGCTCACATGAGTCGGTACTCCCGACACCTGGCATGGTACTCCCGTCTAGAATAACAGTAACAATAAAACCATGCAATGCAACATATAGAAAATGCAGTGGCCTTTGTAGCATAAACGTGATGACAAGACCCCCATAAACCAAGCATCAGGCTCTGCTATGCCTCACATAGGAATACACACATGCAGCATGCTCTAAATGCATATGCGCACCTAGGATACCCAAATTGGCTCTTAGACCAACCGGGTCATGCAAATGCTCATACATCCATCACACACAAAGCATGTCCCCACGTGAATGCAACCCAGCCCCTTGTAGCACACACATCATGAAATGCACAACCAAGGCGGGAATCTGGAGTACCAGCTCTTCTGGCCGTCTAGCGCTTATCGTAACAACCGATGACTGACGCCCATACATCCAGCCATCAACTGCCACGACCCACGGTCGACAATCAGTGACTTTGTACCCTACCCTTAGACACACTTACTGACACCATTAACTTTATATTCTCTAAACTTAACATTACACGACATTTCTCCATAACCCTTCATGTACATAATCACATAACATCATGATACCATTCTCATTCTTTCTCATTCACATAAAACCATCTCAACATACATAATAAATTATTAATAAAACCCCATTAAACCATAAACAACTTTTCTAAGAACCTAGCCCAACGGGTACGGCATCATTCCCAAGGAAAAATGGAGCAATACGAAGCTCCGTAACGGTCAAAATGAAAGACACCAAGATATCTTTACTAAATTTATTCCATCAACAATAACCTCATTAATAAAATATAAATCATAGGCCCTAGGGTGGTTGCCACGCGGAGTAATATTATTAATGTGTGGAACCGAATTAAGGTGAGGGAGGGTTTAGAGTATAAGAAACCTCGAAGACTTTCACGGGAAATAAATAACGCGAGGAGAGGGTTAGGAGCTTGCTTGAAAACGACTGATTTCAGCCTCTCTTGTGCTCCCGTTGCGAAATAAAATATTTCCTAGCAGTTAACACACCCGTAACTTAAATTAATTAATTCTAACCGCATAAACTGTATAATTTAACCGTATAAAAGCTGTAATTTGAACATATAACACTAATATTAATTTTTACCCACTTACCTGAAAATTTTAGACACCAATTAATTCCAAAATCCCCCTGATTTCCCTCATTTCCTTCCATTTTCCACTGTCGCGCGCCTCTTCTTTCTTCTTCAATTCTTCTCTCCTTCCTCTCCCTCTTTTCCTTTCTGATTTGGAAGAAAAATGTGGCCGAAGTGGCCACTGGAATGGCCTTAAATTGCCTCCAATGCTTGCTGCCCAAGCTTTGCCTTTTATATATCAACTTAAGTGGCTTTTAAGCCACAAAATGAAATGGCTAAGGATGGGCCACGCACTCACACATACAAATATCTATCTATATATATATTAATTAATTCAATTTAATTTGATTTGATTAACTTTATTATTATTATTATTATTATTATAAATACTTTCAATTAATTTAATTAATCACCTTAATTTCCTATTTCTTCAAAATATCACAAATAAGTATTTTTTTTCAAAAATCTCCAAATATTCTAAAATATCCTCGAACACCCAAATTAATTATTTTTACTTGTCTCCAAATTTTTGGGATGTTACATAAACTGTTCCAGTAAGCTCGCTACCTTCTTCTCCACCGCTTGAACACTCCGTTGCATGCCTTCCACCCTCATCTCCAAGTCACTCACTTGATCGGTCAGGTTCACCATTAGGATCGGAGATACTCTGATACCAAATTGATAGGAACTAGAAAAGGAAACATTAGAACTTCTATTCAATTCACCAACTCAATTCAATTACAAGAAGAAAACTGGGCATTCGAGAGGTCCTTAACTCTCCCAAGAACTTAATACCAAAATCCCCTCCCAATATTCTCCTAGCCTCTCTTATTTATAGTTTGTTATCCAGCGACACTCCCCTCCAACGGCCTCAGCTATCAGTCATGCTCCCTTGGTTGCTCTTCCCCTTTTTGCCCTTCACTTGTTTTTGTCACTTTCCCCCTCTCCCAATATCCTATTCTGCCCCCTGCTTCTTCCCTCCTATTTCTTTGCTGGTACATGTGACTAACAAGGGTCCTATAAGATATCATCCACATATAACAATAGGTAAACAGGGACATTAGAGAGAATGAAATAAAAATAGTTATCATATTGACTCCTAATAAATCCAATCCCTAGAACAAAATTGTCAAATTTTTTATACCATTGTCTTGGGGATTGCTTTAAACCATACAAGGATTTTTTCAGCAAACAAACATGCTCTGGCTTATCTGAGTCAATATATCCAGTAGGTTGAACCATATAAATTTTCTCCTCTAAGTCTCCATGCAAGAATGTTGTTTTAACATCTAATTGTTCTAGTTCAAGATCAAATTGAACAACAACTGCAAGCATCATGTGGATAGTTTTAAATTTAACTACAAAGGAGAAAATTTTAGTGTAGTCTATGCCCTCCCTCTGAGTGAATCCCTTAGCCACTAATCTTGCTTTATACCTAATTGGGTCAGTAGGAGACATACCTTCTTTTAATTTGTACAACCATTTACACTGGATCAGTTTTTGTTTCTGTGGTCGAGGGACTAATTCCCAGGTACCATTGGCTTTGAGTGAGGTCATTTCCTCATCCATGGCTTGGTGCCATTTGGTGCATTCCTTGGAGCTGACAGCCTCCTCATAAGTGGAAGGCTCACCACTCCTTAATTCTATCTTACTACTAGGGCACCGTAGACCAGGTCTGAATAGGCATACCTTGCAGGAGGTCTGATAACCCTCCTGCTCCTATCATGGGCTAGCTAATAGTCACTGAGGTTTTGAGGTGAGTCATGGTGCTCCACCTCAATCTCAGGGTCTTCTTGTTCCTCTTAATCATCATCATGATCAGAGGTGTGGTTCTCATTAGACCCAGGCAAGGGCACACCTTTTAGGTCAAGTTCTATTCCAGTGGGAACAGCTGGCAGGTTGTTATTTCCTGCAGTTTGCTCCACCTCAATTTGAGACCCTCCTAAGATAACATAATCATCTGGTTTTCTCAGAATGTTGGTTTCTTCTGTGTTTTGAATTTTATAAGGGAAAATGGCTTCATTAAATATGACATCTCTATTGATAATGATTTTTACACCACCAGATTGTCTTTCCCATAGTCTAAAGCCTTTGGTCCCTTCTTGGTAACCAACAAACACACACTTTGTGGACCTAGGTTCTAATTTACTTTATGACTTGTGAGCATAAGCTTCACAACCAAACACTCTAAGGTAATTAAGATTTAATTTCCTATCGGTCCATTTTTCCTCAGGGCATTTTAAATTTAGGGCAGTTGAAGGACTTCTGTTTACTAAATGGGTAGCAGTTGAAAGGGCCTCTCCCCAAAAAGACTTAGGCATGGTAGAAGTGAATAGGAGGCACCTAACTTTTTCAAGTAGGATTCGATTCATTCTTTCAGCTACCCTATTTTGCTGGGATGTATACCTAACAGTTCTATGCCTAAGTATTCCTTGAGAATTGCAAAATTCATCAAATTCTTTATTACAGAATTCCAAGCCATTATCAGTTCTTAAGATTTTGATCTTTCTATCTATTTGATTTTCTACCATAGTCTTCCAAGTTTTAAACTTCTCTAGAGTTTGATCTTTAGATTTTAATAGAAAAACCCAGACCTTCCTAGTAAAATCATGTATTATAGATAGAAAATACCTGTTGCCTCCGTGAGTAGGGACCTATGAAGGCCCCCACAAATCTGCATGAAGATATTCTAGGCATGCCTTCGCCAGGTGAGTTCTTTTATGGAAACTCAGCCTGTGTTGCTTGCCCAGAACACATGGCTCACAAAAATTGAGGGACCCAACAAGCACTGATCCAAGGTAGCATTGGTTTGACAGCACCTGAAGACCTTTCAAGCTCATATGACCAAGCCTCAGGTGCCATAATTCTGTCTTATCAGTTTTAGCAATGCATGCAGAATACATATTAACAGAGGGAAAATAACAACCATTCAAAACATATAATCCATTTTTCTTAGCACCAGTTAGGATTAATTCATCTCCTTTAAACACATGCATAGATCCATTTTCTGCTCTATAAGAAAACCCTAGCTCATCTAAAGTGCCAAGAGATATCAAGTTTCTTTTCAAGCCAGGAACATATCTTACATCAGTTAGAATTCTAGTTTTGTTGTCATGCAATTTAAGTGATATGTTACCTATGCCTTTAACACTACATGAATGGTTGTTACTCATGTACACAGTTCCAATTTCTTTGTTGTTAAAATTTTGAAACCAATCAATGTTAGGACACATATGAAAAGAGCAACCGGAGTCCATAATCCATTCATTATCAATAGAGAAATCAGAAACAGTGAGTACTTCAGCCAAGCAATTTGAGTTATTAGCATTTGTATTAGTATTTTCCCCTTGTTTTTGTTTTCTGATAAAATCATAGTAGTACTTTTTAATGTGCCCCTCTTTTCCACAGTGATAGCATTTCCATTTTTGTTTACCCTTCTTGTCTTTCTTTTTACCCTTTTGCCCTGACCCACTAGATTGATCAGTGTTACTTATGAAGTGTTTTTTTCTCATTCTTACCCTTTACAAATAGGTTATTTCCTGATTTCTTAGATGTACTTAACTTCAGTTCCCTAGCCTTAATGCCTGAAATGACAAGATCCAGACTAGGTACAATGCCAGTATATCTCAATGCATGCTTAACAACATCATAGTCATTAGGTAATGAATTTAACAGAATCATAGCTTCACTAGTGTCACCTAATGCTTGATCAGTACCTCTCAATAATAATGCAAGCCTAGTAAATTCGCCTATGTTCTCATTTATTGACTTAGATGTATTTATTTTAAAGTTAAACAACATGCCTTTCAAGTAAACTAAATTAGGTGCAGTCATAACAGAAAACAATGAATCTAATTTATGATAGGCCACCAGTGTACCGGACCTACCAAAGACACCACAAACACAGCATCATGCATGAAGGTTAGAATAGGGAATTAATACATGCAAGTTGTTACAACCAGTATGTGTGCATGGGGGGTAGTTTTGTAATCCACATACTGAGGGGATAATCTGCATGTGCAAGGGAATTTGGTTAGAAAGGCGGGAGATGAGAGGTATAAATAGCTGAGAAGAAGAGTGAGAGAGTGGCTAGTTTTTTATAGAAGAATTGGGAGAGTAAGGGCCTCTCGAATGCCCTAGATTGTTCTTGTTTTCTTGCTGAAAAGTATTGATAGCTATTGATATTTGATTGTTGTTTGGATTTCTATCGAGGTTCCTATCAATTGGTATCAGAGCATCATCGATCCTAATGGTCAACTTGACGGATCGAGTAGGGGAATTGGAAGGGAGGATGGAAAGCATGCAATGGGGAATGGATGCCCTGAGGAGTGAGGTTCAATCGGTGGGGAAGAAGGTAGTGAGCTTGCTGGAACAATTCGCTTGGATGAGAGCAAAGTGGGAAGAGTAGGAACGGGAAAGGAAGAACGAGGAGAGACGGGAGGTGCTAGAGAAAAAGAGGAAGGGGAAGCGAGATGTGGAAAACCTGCGGGTTCGCCTATGTTAAGGGAGGGAACAGTGGTAGCTGGAGGGAGAAGTGGCGAAGGAGGTGACTGGGTCGATGGTGTCGGGAGGTAGGAGTACCGTGGGAGATGCCTGGAAATACCCATCTTCGAGGGAGATGATCCAGATGGCTGGGTCTTTAGGGCTGAGCGCTACTTCATTGTGAATCAGTTGTCTGATGCGGAGAAGTTGGAGACAACGACCTTATGCTTTGAAGGAGCAACTTTGTAGTGGTTCCAATGGGAGCGAAGGAGACGAAGAGAGATTCGTGTGGGTAAGAAAGCAAACCTGAAAGTCAAAGCCATAAGGCGTCGCCATCGCATCTTTGCTCAAGCAATGGCGAAGAAGAAAAAGCCGGTGACTAGACAACCACAAGGTGACATCAAAAGCATCAAGAAGAAATGCAGGAAGAAAAAGAAGCTTCAGAAATACCAAGCTCCAGTCCCAACCAAAGACACCGCGATGCCAATTCAGTTCGATTCGGACACCTATAATGATTCCTCCTCCGGTGAGACCGAGCCCGAGAAGATTCAGAAACTTCTCGAGCCTTACACCAAGTACTAGCAGATTAACTTCCTTGTCGGTGCCGCCGTGCCCGACGCTTTCCTCTTCACTCGCCTCCGCGATGCTGCGAATCGCGACATATCTCGTTGCAAGCTCGTCGTCTACGGCCTCGCGTGGGACACGACACGAGAACCCTTAGTCTCTGCCTTCGAGTCATACTGCGAGATTGAGGACTGCAACGTCATCTTCGACCGGGTCATGAACAAGACCAAGGGCTACAGCTTTGTTCAGTGCGAGCAACGGAGACGAAGAGTGAGAAGTTGGGAAATGCTGAAGGGGCTGTTGAGGAATTGTCTAGGGTCTACGCAAGAAGGCGCGGTGGAGAAGTTGGGCGAGCTGCATATTGAAGGGGGGTTGGCAGTTGAGCAGAACATGGTGTCACGAGGCATAGTGACTACCGACAACAATGGTGTTGGGGTGTTCTCCGGCGAGGCAGAAGGGTGGCTGACGATCGGTCCATTTAAAATGCCACGGACGACTGATCCGGTGACAGCCAAGGAGAGCATCTTGTTGAGGAAGGGAGCGCCATCAACGGTCCATGTTGTCTGGGAAGCTGGTTTGACTCTTAGTCAAGGTTCTCAGAAATTTTACAATGGGTTGGTTGATAATGGAGGGCCCCTCATGTATTCTTACCATCATGAGGGGGTGGGTGCCTTGTCCAAGTAGGTCATGATGGTGGAAGGACAGCATGTTTCTAGAAGTTTAGGGCTCAATTTGTATTCTCTTGTGGAGCCCAATGGTATAGACCCAAAGATCTTAAATATTGATGGGAATTTGGGCATGAAAGTTATCTACAGAGGATTGGTTGTTATTGTTCTAAGAAACTTGAAGATGACAATTATACCACGCACTGCTCAGGGGCATGGTTGGCTAAGACCTGCAATTGGTGTTCTTGAGCTTTCTCAAGCTATTATCCAGGCTGTTCCTCTCAGTGCAAGGAAGGCAGTTGGGGGATCTAGCGAAGGCATTGCACCTTTTCTGCAGCTGCCTCATTTTAGTGAGGCTATCATGAAAAAGCTAGGTTGCAAGAAGGTGCGGACATTTCAGGAGCTACAGGATATGACTCTTGAAGAATGGTCTGAGTTGCTTATTCAAGTAGCTGGTTTCCCTGTGGCTGAAGTGCAAGATGTGGAGAAGGTTCTTGAAATGATGCCTGCCTTGACACTTGAAGTTACATGCTAGACTGAAGGGGAGGAGGGCATACAAGAGGGTGATATTGTCACAATTCATGCTTGGGTGACGCTGAAACATTCCAATGGCTTGATTAGTGCCCTCCCTCATGCCCCTTACTAACCATTTTCCAAGGAAGAAAGTTTTTGGTTTCTGCTTGCAGACCCCAACTCAAATAATGTCTGGTTTTCCCAGAAGTTTGGGTTCATGGACGAAACTACAGCTATAATTGCTTCTTCGAAAGCAATAGAGGTGCTCATGCAATGGAAGGGGTTACCTCCATTGGAAGCTACTTGGGAGCCTTACCTTTTGATCTAGCAATAATTTCCTACTTTTCACCTTGAGGACAAGGTGAAAGTGCGGGAGGGGAGTAATGATAGGCCACCAGTGTACCAGGCCTACCAAAGACGCCACAAACACAGCAACATGCATGAAGGTTAGAATAGGGAATTAATTCATGCAGGTTGTTACAACCAGCATGTGCGCATGAGGGGTAGTTTTGTAATCCACATGCTGAGGGGACTATCTGCATGTGCAAGGGAATTCGGTTAGAAAAGGGGGGAGAGGAGAGGTATAAATAGCTGAGAAGAAGAGGGAGAGGGTGGTTGGTTTTTGATAGAAGAATTGGGAGAGTAAGGGCCTCTTGAATGCCTTAGATTGTTCTTGTTTTCTTGCTGAAAAGTATTGATAGCTATTGATATTTGATTGTTGTTTGGATTTCTATCGGGGTTCCTATCACAACCAACATGTGTTAATTCCCTATTCTAACCTTCATGCATGCTGCTGTGTTTGTGGCGTCTTTGGTAGGTTCGGTACACTGGTGGCCTATCAATTTATTCCAGAGGTCTAAAGGATTAATCATACCATTTACCTTCCGGATTACATTGTCACCCAAATGGAGGAAGATCAGATTAGAGGCTTCCTCTTTGATCTCATCAATTCTCGCAAGTTGATCAACGGACCATTTCCGATCATCCGCCTCAAGTGCTATCAGCACTTTATATACTGATTTTAAATCGGGTAGACGCCATCTTCGCCTTGCACGAAGGTAACCTAAGGGGCTCTAGACACTGACGGAGACCAACACAACAAACACTCGCTGACAAGGACTCTCAGAAACCCTAGAACACCCACAAACTGATGACAACCCAAGATTTGAAAGAAAAATCAATTGAACTTACAAGACCCTAAAAACCGATCTTAACACGGCTCTGATACCACTGTTGAGAACAATCAACACAAACCTTAGGGTATTCACTGAATACGTTCAATCACAGACTCACGATAGCCATGACAGAGAGCATAAAACATACATACATAAACAAAAACGAAAAGGAAACGAAGAACGGAAAGAGGCGAAGATTTTTACCTTGGTTCACCTCCAAAAGAGGCTACGTTCACATTGAGCTCTGGTGAGAAGCGCTCACTGCACTAAAATGATGAATCGGAGATTATACCCTCAAACCCTCACAAAATACTCTCTGTACAACAATGGTTCGCTAACAAAATTGCCCCAATAATCACAAATACAGATTAGAGGCGTATCTTGTCGAACCAGAGAACACAACAAATCTATACAGAGCATTTACAGAGTATGAAAAAGAGAAAACCCACCAGAAAACCGTAGCCCGAAGACCAAACGGAAACCCCCCAATCTCTCAATCTTTCTTCTCGTCTTTTCCTCTCAGTTCATCGTCCGACTGTTCATATCCTGAGGAGAGATTAATAGTGTCAATGGATGGCTGGGATTGCATCTCATAAAGTTTGGATGAGCGACTGAGATCCGACCGTACAACATGATCGATTATTCCAACAGAAAGGCAGACGGGCAGGGAGAGCAATCAGGTAAAGGACAATCGGGCGCCGTCAAGGAGCAGCAGATGGTTGCCGCGTGTTACCATCCAGCAGGTGCCACATGGCAGCCTGCGGTTGCCACACGCGGCCTTCCAATCTGTTAAGTCCAACGACACCGTTTGGTACTTCAACACCATCACTGTCAATATACATTTTATGATGTTCTTTTCTTGATTTTGTTTTTCCTTTTTCTTCATTTCTTTGAGTTCATCAAATTATAACATTTTGCCATATGATTCTAGAATCTTTCTTTCCACGAATCATTGTTGATTGAGTATCTAACAGTTAGGGTGAGTATATGTCTCGAAAATGATTACAGCAGTAAAAATAAAAATCCCTCCACGAGGTACCTGCACTTCTTCTTTCTAATGGAGCTTATAGGAAAATAGTAAAAAGAAGAGTCTTTCAAAAGACAAGTTTTTGTATTTCATGTATGATTTTTGATCATCATGTCACATATTTCTAGTAGTCTAAGCCCTTATCAAGCACATCTTAACTTATTACAGGGCAGGGAAAGTTTTCTTTACGGCTGTTATGGTGCTCTCGAGAGGTCTTAGGTGTGCCCATAAAGTTGTTGTGGCTTCTGCTCCACTCAATAATTCTAGTTTGCTGATTATAAGTCCTGTTCTTGTTAGAAGTCATTTATATTGGCATAACACTTCTCTTACACTTGCAGATTGGATTGCTAAGTGCATACATCATTAAAAAGTTGTACTTTGTCAGGTATGTAGTTGTTAGTCTTTCCATTTGCCTTGTCTTGTTTGATTTGTTTCTTGAAACATCAAGTTTTCATTTTTGATTTATTTATCCATTTAATCGTTAAGTTTCCACAGGCAATTACTTTTGCCGTATTCTTTTATTCAAGTCATCAAATTAAATTTTCTTAGGTGTGAGAGAAAATACACAACAAAAACAACACTTAGCCTTAATCCTGGCTACATGGATTAGCAGATATGAGAGAACATATGGATTCAGAATCCTTATAAGAGTTTCACAGTTAGAATCTGTGTTGCTGTCTTTTAGACATGCAGCACAAGAAAACTTAATTGCAGATCAGTTATTGTGTGCCAATCTTACTTATTAACTTGCTGCTTCTTGAGTTTTTTGGTCCTTGTCTTTTTGCTTCCAAGCTCTTAACTTGTGTGGTCCTTGTCTTCTCCTCCACATGTTCTGACATTTGTCTCTACTCTATGATATATATGTCCTTAATAACTTGTATATAGACAATTTGAACTCCTTTATTTTCAAAAACCCTCCATAATGCTTCTCTAGGAACTTTGTGATAAGCTTTTTCTAGGTCTATAAACACCATAAGTAAATCCTTTTGTCTATCTCTACACCTTTCCATCCTACAAACTGATAGGATATAAATGAAATTATGATAGCAGGCAAAAGTGAAAATGTAATTGTACAATAGGGTAGAAAATTGTATGGTCGTTTTATTATAGGCAGTAGATATCTGTTAGAGATATGGGGAAATAAAATATGAAACTACCACAGATTCCTTATTTGCTTAAAGTTGGACGATGAATTTTATCTTGGTGAAGAAACAAGACATGAAAAGTGTATTCAACTTTGATTTGCCCCTACAAAATTATAAAAGCTAATATTAGCCTGTATTTCTGCATGCATGATGTGTATGTCTTTGATAGGACCCTTGTTAGTCACATGTACCAGCAAAGAAATAGGAAGGAAGAAGCAGGGGGCAGAATAGGATATTGGGAGAGGGGGAAAGTGACAAAAACAGTTGAAGGGCAAAAAAGGGAAGAGCAGCCAAGGGAACATGGCTGATAGCTGAGGCCGTTGGAGGGGAGTGTCGCTGGATAACAAACTATAAATAAGAGAGGCTAGGAGAATATTGGGGGGATGATTTTGGTGTTGAGTCTTAGGGAGAGTTAAGGGCCTCTCGAATGCCCTATTGTTCTTATTTTTCCTTGCTGCAAATTATTGGAAACCATTGATATTCGATTGCTGTTGAATTTGCTAACTGGTATCCTATCAGTCTTATGACCATTATGTACTAAAATTTCAGGCGCCCTACAGATCGTGAAATTGCTCTTATGATTCTCATGGCTTACTTTTCATATGTAATGGCTGAAGTAAGTTTTGCTTAGCCTTTTAAGCAAGTTGATTTTACTTAAACATTGATAATACTTTATGTTTACACCAATAGTTGTCTTTGCATTCCAGCTGTTTCACTTGAGTGGGATTCTCACTGTATTCTTTTGTGGGATTGTCATGTCTCACTACACCTGGCATAATGTGACTGAAAGTTCAAGAGTAACTACAGGGTATATAGAATTTTCCAGAACACTTTCATAAAAGTTTGTGTATCTTGTTTTGCAAATAATAATGCTCCCTAAACAGCAGGTTTAGTTCTCATGCCAGCTTATATGTGGCTTCATTTTCTATTTGTGCAGGCATGCCTTTGCAACATTGTCATACGTTGCAGAGGTCTTCATCTTTGTTTATGTTGGTATGGATGCCCTTGACATTGAAAAATGGAGTTTTACAAGTAAATGGTAGGTCCATTAATCTGGCAGAGGCAGTTGATTACCACATAATCTATGCATTGCCCCTTGTTTCTATGAGCTTGCTTTTTTTTTTTTTTTTCCTGTAAATTTCTATGAGCTTGCTTTGCTGTTGTTGGAGTTGAACGAACTGTTTTTCTTCTTTACTAATAGGGGACTCCTTACAATGTAAATTTTCTTGTTGCTTATGTTTGTTTAATTTGGTTATTTGAACTTCTCAAGCCCTGGAAAATTGATTGGGCTGAGTTCAGCACTGCTTGGCATGGTTCTGGTTGGAAGAGCAGCTTTTGTTTTCCCGCTATCTTTCTTAACCAATTTAACCAAGAGGTCTGACAATGAGAAGATCAATTTCAAGCAGCAGGTATGTTTATTAGGAATTGCTTTAGGTTATGAGTGAATTTTTCTTTGTTCAATAAAAACTGAGAAGTGGGTATTTATGCAGGTTACAATTTGGTGGGCTGGTCTAATTCGAGGGGCTGTGTCTATGGCGCTTGCTTATAATCAGGTAACAAATGCTTAATATACAGTTTACAGGTGCTTGCTTGTAGCTCAGTAAAAAATGTGGATGGCATGATTGATCACAGCGCAGGCCAAGGCAAAGCATTTAAATGATTATAACATTTCTAAATGAAAATTTGTGCAACCAACCCTTCTTGCGTAGTTAGACAGCATGATTATATGGAGAGTTTAATTTCTTAAACAAATTAGAGCATTTTGTACAAAGATTGTAAGATATCCTTGTTCATTTCCATATTTAGCTGGGCTGTACCATTAGGAGGCAATAATATATATAAAAAGAAGAATTGACAAGGCCTGTCATAAGTTGGGTAACCAACCTCTCCATGTGCACACAGTATGGCACCATACTTTTCCGATATGCTGTTGGACCTCCTATCCTTGATATAGAGACCCAGTAAGGGAAAAAAGATTTTGTTAATAGAAGAAAGCACTGCTATTTTTTCATGCGATGGTATCTGGATTCTATATGGATGAATATTGTGCTGATGCATTTAATAACTGTTAACATTGTTGCACCAGTTGGTTTCCTTGAAGTTATTTGCTTGAGAACATACTTGTTTGTTTTACAACAAAATGAATAATTTCTTCCTATATTATTATGGTAGTGTATTGCATGTAGAAGCTTGATTCTATTGCACCTGCAGTTTACAAGCTCCGGTCATACTCAGCTACCAGGAAATGCAATCATGATCACCAGCACTATTACTGTTGTTCTTTTCAGCACTCTGGTATGTCCTTTGGATCAAACAGACATTTCTTTTTGTCTAACGTTATGGAGGTCTTCCTGTCAAGTCAAATTTTCTCTGTTTTTCATATTCTATATGGTGGTTGCAGTGCCATGATCTTGAGTTATAAGCCCATTAAAGCTGCTTGATAATGAATACTAGACATTTTTATTTTAATAGATCTGCATATCAGGATGGCCCGTGTCCTCTTGTTCCAATGGCCATGATATTACAACCAGGGTGCAGAAAAATGCCTGCCTTCTCTCTTGTATTAGTTAGTAGGTTGCATGTTTATCTTGGGGAATTCTACTGGGGGATCCATGCAAATGGTAAGGTCATGCCATTCATTTTTGGGAGATAATGAGAAGACGATTACATCTCAGTAGCTAGGAGGATGGGCTTTAGGTATGCCTAGATTTTTGTTATGAGGCATAGAATGTTGGGAGTTAAGCACTGACATGTATAAACTCGATTTATGCTTCCTTTGTTTTACAACTACTCTTTCAATTTGTTATCGACACATTGGTGAATTGTGCGTGTTATTGATCTTTGCTCCTTTTTTCTTAGGTTTTTGGGATAGTGACCAAGCCTCTTATAAGGTTCCTGCTGCCTCTACCGAGGCACTGGAACGACACACTCTCCGACATGTCCAGCCAAAAATCCCTGATATTGCCGCTTCTCCACAGCAAGCAAAACCATACCTTGCAGAGGCAGCCTGCGCATGCTCCTCACCACCCCGACTCACACCATACACCATTACTGGAGAAAATTTGACGATGCTTTCATGCGCCCGGTGTTTCGCGGCAGGG
The DNA here is from genome assembly GCF_014633365.1 of Diospyros lotus. Taxonomy (NCBI): domain Eukaryota; kingdom Viridiplantae; phylum Streptophyta; class Magnoliopsida; order Ericales; family Ebenaceae; genus Diospyros; species Diospyros lotus. The sequence continues at coordinate 5,615,102 of NC_068349.1, read as the reverse complement.
GATTTGTGCCATATGTTCGTGGCTCACCCACTGAAAGGAGCCTGTCCTAATGCCTTTCATGTAGACGAAGAAAGGCAGGAGCTAGTCTATGGAGTTTTCTTGCCTTTGAGGCGCCGTTTTGAATTAAGTTTTAGCTACCCCATCATATGTTGGGTGAATGTACATAAACGCATGCATATAGTGTTTATGATTGTGCAGTTTGTGGCAGGAATATGACTTGCAAAAAATGGCAAGGAGATGGCTAGTGCGAGAGCCTCCTGCAAATGTTATCATGCATTTGAACAGAGTAAATATGAGAGCATTCTACAGATGTGATCTGTTTTCTGTAAGAAAGTCAAATGGGTCGGGTTTGAATCGGGTAGTCATTCTTATCCTTGTTCTAGCATTCTGCTGTTGTGGATAATGGATACTCATTGAATGCTCATTACATGAACAATTTATTTTATTTATAGAACTTATTTTGTATGGGAACCTTTTTATTCCAACGAGTGTGGTCATTGTGCATTAATCACACGGTGAATAAGAATTTCTGACAATTTTGTAACTTCAGCTATATCTTAGGGAGTTCATGGTAATAAAATAATAGAAAATAATTAAACACAATAAAGTAATTTGTAAATTCAGAAATAAAAATGAAACGTGATATATAAAGTATGGTATGATCAACAATGTGCCTTTTTTATACTTAATTTTTATCTCTAATGTTGTTTATTATAATAAATACATTTGTGTTAAACATTGAACTAATAAAAAGATTTATTCTTAAAAATGATTTATAATATTACACATTATCTATAAACGATATGTGTATAATATTTTTAATTATTGTCCTAAACACAATGATTAATATTATCTTATATATTTATATACAATATTATATTATACATATCCTTTCATCAGCTACAGAGTGGGAGGAGGTGAACCAAACAGAGCTCATTAAATTCCCTCAGAGTGGCTTTCACGGGTGTAAAAAAGCAGCAAAAGCACTTAGAAAAACAAAGGGACCAACACCTAACATTCATGTGTTCCTACACAAAATTCCAAACGCCAATCTTGTCCCTTTGCATAACCTGCCAAGCTGTGTCTCCAGACCCCTCCTCCAATACCCTCTTGCCACCTGTTATTCCAATACCCACTCCCCCCCCCCCCCCCCCCCCCCCCTCCTTCCAATTCTCTCTTTACTTTAAGCTTCAGCCTTGAATTCAATTATCACCACTCTCATTTTCCTTATTCATTGCCATCTCCATCTCTCCAAATCCTAGTAAAGAGCATTCATTCATTTCATCATCATTAATGGCTGCCCCCATATGGCCACAATTGGCAATGCTATCAGTAATAGTTGTCATAGGAAGCTCATTCTCAGCTTCACTGGCCTTGCCAGAATCTAAGTCAAGTTTACCAATCTCCACCATTTCAGCTTCTCCAGCAGTTCTTCCAGGTCCCCCCATGGCCTCTCCTCCAGCCCTTTCTCCAGACATTACTCCTCTGTTTCCAACCCCTGGTGGGGCTGCTCCAGTTCCATCCCAGTCCTCTCTCCCAACAATCCCTTCCAGCCCCAGCCCGCCCAATCCCGACGAAATGGAGGCGCCGGGGCCAAGCTCGGAGGTTTCACCATCTGGGTCTTTGCCAGTTCCATTATCAGAGGTTCCGGGCTTAGTTGGGTATTCAAATTCAGTGGTGTTTCTGGGCTTGATGGCCTTGTGGTTAGTGCAGCTTTCTGGTATGTAAAGGTGGTTCTTTTAGCTTGATGGGATGGGAGAAAATGCGTTGGTGGGGAGGTTCAATTATTCTAGGGTACCACTTTCTCTCGCCTTTTACATGTATTTATCTAATTTTCCTTGCATATGAAGGCTCTGAGATGTATGGCATTCTTCAATTGTGATAATGATTGTCTCATTAAAGACAGTTAAGGATGAGTAAAGGGGAACTGTTCTTTTATTGAGCAGATATTCTCAATTTCACATCCTTCATTTATAATTTGTGATAATGATTGTCCATTTGGTTCGTCAGTTTGCAAAAAGCAGAAAAAGCGGTGGAATTTGGATCACTACAAATACTCATCTACAAATTAATATTGTACAAAATAGAATACTCTCTAATTTTCAAGCTTTACCCTATATATTTATAGAATGATGGAACTGTGTTTTCTACTGGCTGGCTTGCTACATCAACTAATCTAGAGAACAACTCTAGGGCTGCGATTTTGGAGACCCATTGAACAACTTCCCAAGAAACATCAACTTCAATTTGCGCAACTCAGACGGGCTGCTTTTCTTGGGGGATTCTTTAGCAATACATTTCCTCAGCTTAAGATTCTCCTCCCTGAGCATATCCATTGCCAGACTGAGCTGTCTTATGACCTCTCTTTTCTCTTCATCTTTCTCCGCTAGTTTATCGTTCTGAATTTTGTTTTCTTCTTTGAGCATTTCAATTTCTTCCCTGAGCTTCACCATTTCATCACTGACAACCGTGCTTGAAACTTCCTTGAGCTGCTCGATGATCTTTCCTTTCTCTTCTTCTTTCTCTGCTAGTTTATCGCTTTGAATTTTGTTTTCTTCTTTGAGCCTTTCAATTTTTTCCCTGAGCTTCACCATTTCATCACTGGCAACTGTGCTTGAAACTTTCTTGAGCTGCCCGATGATCTTTCCTTTCAATTCATCTTTCTCCTCTAGTTGTTTCTTTTGAATCATGTTTTCTTCTTTGAGTCTCTCAATTTCTTCACTTAGTTTCACCATTTCATTGACAGCCTCCCTTGAGACTTCCGTGGGCTGTCTTATTCTCTCTCTTTTCTCTTCATCTTTCTCCTCTATTTGTTTCTTTTGACTCTTGCTCTCTTCTTTGAGCCTCTCAATTTGCTCGGTGAGCTTCATCACTTCACATTTGACAAGCACGCTTGAAACTTCCTCTTTCTCCATTTCTTTGTTAACTGGATCTTCTTCTGGCTCAGGATCATCAACCTCAGATTCACCAGATTCCATAGGATCGTAGGTCTCGGAGAAGCTGTCATATGATTTCTCAGTGCAGGTCATCAGCTTCTCTACTCCATATTTAAAAGACAACGGGGATGCCCATGGTGCAGTGAGACGAAATCCAGCATCAGACTTGAGTTGATCGTATCCCTCTGCTAATGAACGATGGGCCCGATAGAACTGCTCAACAATACTAATGAGCTCTGGCCGCTTCCTGTAATACATCTCCGCGCGTTGGGCAAAAGACTCTGCATCTGCCTCTATTATCCTCAGCATAGCCTCTGTCTTCACATCAAGCTCTGTTTTGAGGTCAGAAGGGCGTCGAACTTAGCAAATTTTTAACGACGTTAGAAATTCAATGTGCTGAGAATTAAGAAACTAGAAAATGAGGACAGATTAACTTAACCCAATAAAATTCTTACTGTGGAAAGTGAGATGAGATAAGAATGCAGAATAGGGGTAATATAAATTTAGTAGGAAACAAGCTAGCTAATCAAGATTTCCAAGTACAGTGCATATATTTCCTACAGTCCCCTGGCATTCAGGCTATTGATTCCCCTCTTAATCATTACTGCAATCAAAACTTAGGATGAGCGATCATTGAATTTTCATGTCATAAAGCATATTAAGGTCACTCATCAACCCAAAGAATTATCCCAAGTAATCAATTACAGGTCCCATGCAGGAAATAGAATATAAAGTGAAGAAACTTTTATCCTATCTCCAAAATCTCTTAGGGTGGCTACTTTAGTGTTCTAACTAATTTAATGAGGGTCCCCTGAATTATTAGCTCATAAAGATTGCTTTAGGGTATTAAAAATGATCGTAAAAGATAATCATACGGACAATTGATGCTCTGTCTATGAAACTCAAAGGCCCTTATAGATTGAACCGTCTAATGATTACACCAATTCCCAAGCAGCCCCACCATCTCACGGTTGTCACCAAATACATCATTCAAGGATCGTATACAAGCCATAATAATGATACCAAGAAAATAAGATGAAAACCCCTGTCCAAATTAAACCCGCAGCTTATCTGTCAGTTCCCATACTAGTTGATCCTAGTTCGCCAGTATGGTACATTGCATATGGTTCCCAATATGCTGAAATTGAGTATTTTCTTGATGGCCATGCTTAAAAACCACCAATTTTCCAGCTGTCACATTTGACACAAATACAACAAGCCATTCCAATTCCAATTCCAATTCCCTTTTCTTCTTCTTCTCTCCCTCCCCCCCTCTTTTTTTTTTCCAGTTCTAATTCGAGCAAAAGATTTCTTCTAATAGAAAAGCTCAAAAAATACCCTTTTCAGCAAATTGGGTATATGACCGTTACTCATTGTAATCATGTTGTATGTACAATTTCAAATTTCTTTTGCAGCTTCGGCGTTGACTTTTAGTTTATTCATCCATCTGGGCCATATACAACAAATAAATAGTCCTACAAGTTCCAAATTTTCTTTCACAGACAGATTCAGGAACTGTTGGCAATTTAGTCCTCGTGAAAGCATGGTCTTTGAACATGAATACACTAGAAGAGGTAAAAAAAATAAAAATAGCGTGTCCGTTACCTGAAAGGGTGGATTGGAGCCATGGCGAGCGTTTTGGGGTGGTGGGGGAGGTGGCGCTGAGATTGTCCAACCACCACCAATGCGACGATGCCTCCGTCTTCTTCGTCTCCATTCCGCCACTTACCTGAAACACAGCCGTCAAATTTTCAGTTGTACGGTACAGCATCATACTTCTAGTCAACTAAATTTAAGCCTTATAATAGGGGATAAATTTGGTTCTCTCAAGCTAATTCAATTTTTTAAAAAGAAAAGAAAACAAAAAAGAACAACCACAATCTCAACAAACAATTCGTCAAATAACGAAAACCAAGTCTTTAAATAAATAACATGAAATATAACAATCAAACGCTAACACTATTTGCGAAGGAATCAGTTCCATACCACTTGATGCAAAACAAACAAATTAAACAAAAATAACAATAACAATGAACACCATTGCACAATCTACTTGAAGAACTCGATTCAGCGACTGTCGCTTGACAGTTCTTCGTGATAATCGATATTTACTAAGAGAACCTTCAAAGATTGTCGTTCCATGGATCGCCGTTGAGCACCTGTAGATTGCCCGATCTAAGAAGATACAGAGAATCAGAGATATATAAGTGGACGTATGTACCTGAGAGAGAGAGAGAGAGAGAGATTGTATGTATCTCCGGGGCAATAAGAAATAGCGTAGATCTTCTCTTCTCCTCTCTCTCACTCTCTATGTCCGGCTCCCCCAATCTGAGTGGGATACGGACTACAATCAGAGAAGGAAGTGTTTGTATTGTAATTTGAAAAACATCGCCGAATACGGCCGCCATCTCTTAAGAGTTTCGAATCCAATCCTATCAGGGCCTGCCACGTGTTTCTAGAAACCCTCGTCGCCAGCACGGGCTTTATCTTGGAATTCTCACTTTTACCGTATTTCCCCCCGGCGGGGCCCACTGTTTCGATCCCAATTGCCCCTGGTCTCGGGCCGTTGTGTAATTTCCCTTTTCGTTTTTTTATTAATACCTTCTGTATGATAATATTATATATATAGATATAACAAAGAAGGGAAGGGACAGGTTTGAAAGGGAAGAATTTAGTTTTGGCTGTATTAAGGAGAGGAGCGTCTTCTTCTGTACTGCCAGGCCAGGCCACGTCCCTAAAAGGGACCAAATTACTGTTGGATTTGCGACAACGGTCGAAATATTCCGACGTCACATATTCCCTTTTTTTTAACAGAGAAATTATTTAAATTATGTACGAGTAAAATAAAATTTAAATGGAAATTAATTAAATAATATTTGATAAATATATTTTATATTTTAATTTTTTAATATAAAATTTAAGTAAAAAAATCCGTCCATGAACCATCTAGACAAGTTTCTCAAAAAAAAGAAAAAAAGAAAAAAACCATCTAGGCAAGTAGTAGGTAGCGATTTTGGGCTATCTCATGAGGCCCAATCATATTTGAGGCATAGTAGTGCTGGGCCCAAATATGCAGGATACTAAACATCAGTTCCTAGATTATATATAGAAAAGTTAAAAACTCAATCCCAATATTGGGTCCGGTCTGGGCCTAAATCCTTCCATAATACTAACTGGGCCTGAACTTATTGGGCCGAAAACCTCAACTGCAGACATTTAAAAGGAAAGTGCCTGTTATGTTTAGGGCTCAGAGCGTCAGACAATGAATTGTGGGTTTGAATTTTTTTTTTTTTAGTAAATTGTTTTTAGATTTTTCCTGATTTAAAAGTTATTTGTACGTTAATTTTTTTATAATTTAAAAATATTTTTTAAAAATTATCAATTTATTTTTTTAATTAACATAATTTGTAATAGATGGAGTATTTGAGTAAAAAATAAACCAGAAAAACTTTTAGATTGCATTTACGTAGAGATATTTGAAATAATGTTATTAGAAATTCTAAGTTTAAAATTTAAGTGTTTGGATAATTTCATAAATAAAAATTTCAAAATTCAATCATTCTAAAATATATACGTATAATATATAATATATACACACACATGTATAATATGTATATGTATGTATGCATCACACACACAGATATATACATATATATATATTATATACAATAACAAAATTAGTTAAAAATTTTTATTTATGTATAAAATTAGAGGAATAATTTGTCTTTATGTTTGTGTGAAAAAAATTAAAAAAGCTTTAAATAAAAGTTTAGTGGATTACAGTAATAATTATTATTTGGAGTTTATGAATTCAAATCGTTTAGAAATTATATAAATAGGAACAATTTATATAGAAAAAAAATAGTCTCATGATGGTTTTATATTTGTTTTATAAGCAAAAAATTTAATAAAAATAGAAAAATAATATACGAAGATAAGTTTTCAAGAGATTTAGTATGGTTATTGTCATGCTAGACTTAATCCCACACTAAGACGTGGAACACCTAGTCGATGTCATCTGATCGAACGAGACTAGGTTAGCCTTTCTCACACTTACACAACTGAGTTGAAAGAATGAAGGAATATTAAAATTCACAATTCTAGAGGGAGAATCACTCATTGAGAGAGCAGCTCTTAGTTAAGATTCATAGAAGATCTAATTATGATCTAATGAAGATCTTTGGATCTCTAATAATAGGGGTGAATTCAAGAATTTAGAACGTAAGAGTTGGAAATTAAAAAAATCAATGTAATAAATTCATATATATAACAAAAGTCATTTTTATTTAATTTGAAGTTATTTTCAATGAGATTTTGAAACATAAAATTTATCTACAATAGAATCTAGATCTATTTTCTCAGCAAATTCATGTTCGATGTTGAGTATCATACAATTAGCAAGAAAATCATCCTTTATTTTGCTACTAAGTTTCGTCTTCACAAAATGCTCGCTCAGTAGTCGTAGTAGAAACATGTAAAGTTAATATAAAATGAATCAAGTTAGTCACCATAATATAAGTTTTCAATCTTTCACTCTCAATCAAAATACGTCATAACTCAACAAGTGTAGATACTTGAAAATGAGGATCACTTTTCATATTTAGCTCATAATGTTCAGCTTGTATTCCAAAGCACAAATGTCTTGCCGTGAAAAATTTGTAGGATAGATTTTTCTACAAATGTACAAATATCATGACAGTTAAATGATTCAAATGAGTTTATGGGATCTAAAGCTGCACCGAGAGAGAGAGAGAGAAACTCTACAGATGTATCATTAAATCTTGTATTTAACTCAATCAATACAAAATCTATTGTTTCATTCAAAACATCAAAGTGATAATGATCCATTGTAATCTAATCACGAGAACGACAAGGACCAATCTTATAGAAGCTATCTAGATCAGATATGTCAACTTTAGGATGTTCAGCTCGTATTCCAAAGCATAAATGTCTTGCCGTGAAAAATTTTCAGGATAGAATTTTTCTACAGATGTACAAATATCATGACCGTCAAATGATTCAAATGAGTTTATGGGATCTAAAGCTGCACTGAGAGAGAGAGAAACTCTACAGATGCATCATTAAATCTTGTATTTAACTCAATCAATACAAAATCTATTGTTTCATTCAAAACATCAAAGTGATAATGATCAATTGTAATCTAATCACGAGAACGACAAGGACCAATCTTATAGAAGCTATCTAGATTAGATATGTCAACTTCATATCACTTTCTAAAGAAATTCTTCCCAGTCATCATCTCTCAATTTTTGAAGAAGTGTTTGTTGTAGAAAATTTTTTATCGTGGCCAAGATATCTTAAGATTTCATTTGAAGTGTTTGACAAAGAACATCAGTAATTCTCATAATGCTATGCATTATATGCAAGTTGAACACAAAATTAAAACTTTTCAATTATTTGTAAGCACAAATAGTTTCATAATAAGTACTTCAACACCTTACAAGTTGCATTGTACACATCGATCAAGCTCTTTGTAGTGTCATAATGAGGACTCCAATGACAAGCTCTAGATCATTGCAAATTATCCACTTGATTGACTCCACTTCTTGACTTGTGCTCTCCAATAACCAACATACACTCAACTTCTTCTTTTCGAGCAGCTTGCAACTCAATAACGCGCTTAAGAAAAGAAGTGGTAATATTGATAACATTGTCCAAATGAGAAAAGAATTGTCAAATAACATCAACATCTCTCGCTACATACACTAATGTCAACTATAATCAATGGCAAAGCAATGAACATAATATGCATCGGGACAATCTCTAAGAAATAATGCCTGAAGTTTATTATAAGCGCCACGCATGTTAATAGTAATAGAGATGTAACCTAGGAGTCAATCATAAGAGTTGTGAGTTGGTTGTGTCTCTTATAAATTTTAGACATATTTTGATTAATAAAAGTATTTTTTTCTTTTAATACTTGATAATGCGTTCATCTTAATGTTTTCTTATCTAAATGAAGCCCAAAGAATATAGCAATGTCAATCGGGTTATGATGAGATCATACTAATGAGACCGAATGACTGATGCTTTATTCTTAAATTATTTTCAGTCATAAAACTATAGAGTGAAGCCTTTATAGTACTGTCAAGACAAGTACACACTATGCATACTCGTAAAAAGGGTAATTGATATCATTGGCTATTTGTGTAGTGACACTAATACAAGTATGTAGGTTCTCATTAGTGAATAGGTTCACTGAATGACCTAACCCCGAGAACATTGTTGAGACAACTTGCTCATGTTAATTTAGTTTTGATAATTAACAAAAAGAGAATTTTCAATATACAAAATATAGTATTTTTAGTGATTAACAAAAAGAGTATTTTTCTTGAAAATATTAATTGTAGTACCTAATTATTTTTAATTAATTTATAAAATATATTTTTCATAGCATATGTATTATTAAAAATATTATTTCCTATTAAAAATATTTTTAAATATTTTTTAGATTAATTTGTAAAATATTTTTCATAGTTTATGTATTACCAAAAATATTATTTTCTATTAAAAATATTTTTTAAATATATTTTTAATATTAATTTATTAAATATTTTTTATAGCATATATATTATCAAAAATATTATTTTCTATTAACAATATTTTTTTAATATATTTTAAATTAATTTATAAAGTATTTTTTAGCTATGTATAACAAAAAGAATTTGACAAAACCAAATGCATGCCCCATGGTGATCCTAGCACCTCAAGATTGTCCTTACCTTCCCTTATCAGCTGATCTACAAGTCATCTTGGTTATTTTAGTACACATATTAATTTTAAATTATACTAAGTTTTTCTACTGTAACGGTTATATTTTTTACCGTTGAAAAAGTGGTTAAAATGCCTATAAATAGCCCCTAAAACTCATTTTTTGAGTATTCAAGTGCTTCCATTACATATCCAAAGCACCTGAAATCTCTCAAATGCTCTCAAGCAAAACATTCAAATAATCTGAAACTTTCAAAGCATTATTGCACATCAAAGAATCATAAGGTAAGAGGAGAAAAGTTCTTCATGTCTTCTACGACAAATCTGAACTTCTCCATTTGAGGTTATAAATTTATTTATTTATTTAAATATTATTACCTTGTCTAATTTGTTATTAATTTCTTATTTGTGTCAAAGTGTGGACAAATTATTTGTAATATTTAAATTATCATTGTGGATTGTATAGGTTTTCTAGAACTATTAAAATCTAGATGAATCTAGTTTTCAAGGTAATTAAGTTAGGAAGAAAACTTTGGTGTAATAGTTGTCTAGAACCCGTTATAATCTAGGTGTGTATCTAGTTTTCAAAGTGAGTTAGTGTGAAAATCTTGGTGAAATTATTTTAGTGGAACCCCAAAGGAGGTTATTTTTGTTATATCTTGGGAGAGTGGACTAGGTGTGTGTAAAGATCCCGAATCACTATAAATTGTGTTATGCCTCATTGTATTTATTTTTGTTATATCTTGTAGGTTACATTTATTATTAATCTCAAATATAATTTATTATATTTATTAAATATATATTTTTAATAAAATCATTAATCAATAATATTTATTAAAATTGAAAAAAAATTTAATCACTCAATTCACCTCCCTTCTTGAGTGGCCAAACCTTGAGGGACTAGCAAACACCCAAATGGTAACTCTTACTAAATGTCAATTGGGAGTTCTATGTAACGATAGGTGCTAGTAATCTCTTTTCCTGAGATATCATGGTTATCTTGTATGAGGAGCATCATGCTTTGATGCCACTGTTCGGGGTCTAGTAAGATAAGTCTCTAATAGGGTGGTTATTGGATATGAACCAAATCATACGGAAGTATGTGAGTATGCAAGATGAAATCTATCGACCTTAGTAAGAATCATAAAAGGTATATGCTCTATGTGAATGATGAAGCCAAAAAATCAAGAAGTCGTTGGCCAACGCGAATAGTTGAGAATTAATAAGAGTTATTAATTCAATTACAAAAGTTGTGGATTTAGCATTCGTACACATAGTGTCGGTTATTGAAAGTTTGACATTTCACCATACTTCTAGACCGTATTAAGACATTAAGATAGAGTGATTGAATAGCATTGTAACTCATCGTGGAAAGGTTCATTTGAAGTGTCATTTGTATTTTATTATGATATGAGGGCATGATACATTGTTAAACGTTAATCTTGGTCTAAGCTCAAAATGGTAATTTTGTTATGAGATGACATAAATTATCAATCATAATTAAAGAGTTTAATTATGAGTAGGATTCTATAAATTGTCCTTTGCCATCTTCATAGTGAACCTACAAGGTCACATACAAACAAAGAGGAGTTTTATGAAAAAATTCAATGGGATTGAAAAAGTGTTTTGCGCCCGAATGAGTTTGTGAGTTTTTTTGGCAAGCTAGCACTTGTGGAAAACACTACAAAAAATTTAGCATTTAGTGACGAAAAATTCCATCGCTAAATGTTAAATTTTGGTAGTTGATCAGTGAGCGACGAAATTATATTCCGTTGCTGAATTTAATGCGTCCGCAAAATCAAACATCACGACCTTCCTGCACGCGTGGCCCCTCCCCCCTCATGTGCCCCATGTGGCCACGCCTTTGCTCACCACATGGCAGCGTTAGGATATTACTCCCAGCTATTATCTCAAACTCTCTATCGGATTCGAACCCCCAATTTCTCATGACCAAGTTCCGCGCGTAGCCGGCTAATATGGAAGTTTTGTTGTTTATTGATGTGTATAAAATATATTTATAATATTCTCTTCAAAACTTTTCAGAATTATATTTACATTTCAAAATTTTTAAAAATTATTTAATTAATGTTAGTAGAGGGAAATGAATATTAATTTTAATTTTATTTTTTATTAATTCAAATAAAAAATTATAAATTATTATATTAGTAGTGAAAAATTATGTTCTTATTTTGATTTTAATTGTAATATGTTTAAACAATTATTAATTTAATTTTTACTTAGTAAATTATGATATGTTTAAATGTAATTTTTAGTTATTTTAGAGTATCATAAAAGTTATATTTATATTTGTTTAAATAATTTAAATTTAAATTTCTTAAATAATTTATTTTTTTAATTATTTAGTGACTGAATATTCCGTCACTAAATAAATTTAATTAATTTATTTTTTAATTTTTTAATGACGGATGTGATCTCGTCGTTAAATTTTAATTTTTTATTTAATTTATTTTAATTTTTTAGCGACGGGGTGATCCTATCTCTAAATTTTACATTTTTTATTTAATTTTTTTAGCGACGGGGTTTTTATTTATTTTATTTATTTTTTAGCGACGGGGTGATCCTGTAGCTAAATTTTATATTTTTTATTTAATTTATTTTTTTTTTTTAGTGACGGGTGTGACCTCGTCACTAAATTTTATATTTTTTATTTAATTATTTTTAGTTTTTAGTGACAGGGGACATGCCATAGCTAAATTTTACATTTTTTATTTTTTAGCGACAGGATTTTCGTCGCTAAATTTAGTGACGGGTGTATCTGTCACTAATTTCATCGCTAAATTAAAAAAATATTTAAAAATATTAACGATTGAATTTCCGTCGCTAATTAGTGACGGAATAATTCTGTCGCTAAAAGCTGTTTTTCTTGTAGTGAATGTCCACAAGATGTTAATAAGGGGCAAGAGAAATTGGGGGAGAAAATGACAATGGGTCGCGTTCGGCATGGCCTGAGGCCTGCCCGCGTGCAGCCCAATAGGTGCCCGACATGGCCTGGAGGTAGCCATGGGCGCTCGCGCAGGCTAAGGGGGCAGATGGGCCACGCATGGCCTATCGGCTGCCAGGTGTGAGCGGTGGGCAAGGCTCGCCACCCTGCCTACGCGATTAGCCTACTAATGGGCTGTCGCGACCCAACACGTCCTAAACATGCTGGACTTGATTCCAAACCCTAGTTAGACTAGGGTTTGGACTCATTCTCTATAAATAAGCCATTAATGCCTTTGCATCTTAACGAAAAAATAACTTTTGAGAAAAGTTTAAGAAAGAAACTCGATATTTTCAAAAGATTGGGTTAAATCTTGCGTTCTTGGCGCAAGAAGTCTCAAGAGGCATGCTCGTTGACATTCATAAATCTTCTCTTTAATGCGAATCACTTATAGATGGTGGGTGACACCTCACAGCATGAAGATTCGATCTTCTCGCATTGAAGAATCAAAAGGTTGGTTTTTATTTTTTACTCTTTATTCTTGAAAAGATTATATATTTGCAAACTAGATCTGGTCTTTTGGGTTTTATGATTGGCCAAAGAGTTTGGTTGATCGAAAAAAATTTAAATTTCATTGCGTTATGTTCTTTGAAACCAACAACCAGCACCATCATACCCTTGCCCTCTCATTTTTTTTTTTCACCTGAAGCTTGTGTTGAACAAGAACATCAGATATGTCATTGCTTAGATTTGTTGATGTGGTATTACTAGCGCTTTTGATATGAAATAAGCGTTTTGTCAAAATACCCTGACAATTCACAAACCTCTAGATTATTCCCATTTGCTCTCGGTTAGATGCATCTTGCGCTTCATCAACATGAATACAAATGCATTCATCCCCAACTTCTTCCTGAATCATCCTTCATACTCTACTCTCCATAATGTGCAACATCTCTTTTTGAATACTTGGAGCAATGTATTACGCATTTTGTGGAGCATTTTGCAATACAACTTTATCAATTTCTGGATTTGATTCTACCGTAAATTATACCATCTCAATAAAATTCCCATGAATCAATGAAGATGGAGATTCATCATGACCTCTAAAGGCACAACCTTGAAATGCTAGCCAACGAACACTTTGAAATGAAGTCTCCACATGCAACCAACGTCTCTCAACTTCTTTCATCGTCACAACATGCTTCACCTTGTCAATATGTTGAGACGGTTTCATCAAATCTTTCATTTTTCTCTCACACATATAATGATTTGATTAATCACCATGAGTAAGAAAAACACATTTTGGTCCATCATTAACCATCTTACATTTGTTATATCTAGTAGTGATCAATGTTGAACTGTTGGACGCATTACCATCAATTTGAAAAAGAAAGCAATAGAAACAATAGGCCTTATCCGTCATAGACGAATACTCCAACCAAGGAAACTAAATGAACCATTTTTTCTGAATATACGACAAGCTTGAGTTTTTCCTTCTGTCCTCGAATACTCCATAAGTTTTGATTGATAAGGCCCAACTTTTAGATATGCCATTCTAATCTCATCTCGTAGATTAACAGGATGTTCATATAACTATTTTCTTTTTTCTGAATCTCGTTATGGTTGTAATTCAGGTCTTGAGGATGAAAGATGTTTAATTTATGGAGATGAAATTAAAGGAATTTGCTCAGTAGGAATTGAAGGTTGATCCTCAGTCAATCCATCAATAGTTGCAATTTCATTAAATTGATCTATCTTTGAAAAGAATGAATACAAGTTCCTACTTTTCTTGGGAGAGGGTAGACCTTTCGTTTGTAAATTCTAAAAACCAAAAACAAAAAGTAACAATCCATCAATAACACAAGAAGTAAAAAACAATCCAAAATTCTAAAAACATGTCAAAAATCATTCATTAATTTGCTGATAAGGCAAAAACAATTAATTAACTTGTGACAAGGCAATAACAATACTTTAATCTGTCAACAAGTCAACAACAATCCAAAAACAAGCGCATAAAACTGACAAGGCCATAAAAATACATTAATTTGCTAGCAAAACAACAAGTGTCAACTAGTAAGACGAGCGCGCTAACCGTACTATTAAAATGAGGGAAAGATATTGTACTTTGGTCTTTTTCTTTGTTGCTTCTTCTTCCAGAGTTGAGAATCACTACCCAATTTTTCTAAAGGCAAAATATATATAAAGAAAAGAATAATTAAATCCATATACTATATTAATCTATCAAAACAAGAAAAAGGAACAATATCCATTACTTGATATAAATTCATAGAAAGTAAAAAAATATTAAGAAAAATCATCTAACTTCTAACTTTATAAGAAATAAGAATGTAAAGAAAATTAATTCAAAAAATCAGCTATAAATATTCAAAACTTAAAGCACATATTATAATCTATAGAAATAATAAAACATGGTTCCATTACATAATCTAAAAAATTAAAATATGAAAATTATTGATGTGAGATTTATGCACAATTGATTCAGGCAATGTACTTTAGACAAATACATATGTAGTGATAAAAGGAATGTTGATTCCACAAGAACTAAATCACAATATAAAATCAATTTTAACTTAGCTTTAGTTGAATTAATTAATTAATTGAATGAATAAAAAAAGTTAAATGAAAAACTAAATTCTTTTATGAGAAAAACTAATAAATGAATGCAACTAGGGTTTAGATTTCATTTAATTTAGATTATGTAATTATCTATTCAATCCAATTTAAAGCCAAAAATACCCTTACAGTATTTTAAAATTATTTGCATGTGATAGTGGATTTCTTTCAATTAATTAATAAATTTTTTCAAGTCATATTAATCCTTTATTAATTCAATTTTATCGTCAAATTTTTAAGCCAATATCAAAAAGAACAAATAAACATTAAGTTCATTGAAAACCTCTAATCTCATAAGGGGATTTGACTTACCAAACTTCTTTAATTTTAACACATGAGCTAATCATCTTTCGATATTATAGTGTTATATGTAATTTATATTGACTATGGATCTAATTTATAACAATCATTTAGTCAGTTATACATAAATCATATAATCACTAAAAAGTTGCCAATCTTTTAAAATATTAAATACAATAATATAAATTTCTTATGCAAATACTAATATAGTTTTGAATCAAATTAAACAAATAATAAAATAACCCTAAGAATAAAATCCATCCAAACCCTAGTTAAAACAATTTAACTAGATATAATTAAAATAAAAATATAAGTTGAATGGAAAAGAGAATGCTTGTTGTCCAGATCTAGATCAGATAGATCTGGATCGCGCCCCCGCCTTCCTACTGCTCACTTGCATTTCTGCTAATGCTACGTGAGGCCATGGCTATTACACCTTGGCCATGGCCTTACGGCTTTGCCATGCACCTTGGCTTACGGCTTTGCCATGCACCTTGGCTTTCTTTTCCCAGAATTGGTTCTTCCTCATTACTTTATAGTATTATACATACATGTACGCATGACAACTTTAGTTTTTCTCCAATTCCAATTCTCCTTTACCATAGCCTGTCGCTGCTCTTTTTTTTTAATTTTTTAATATTAATTTATTAATTGATATTATAAATTAATCAAAAATATATTTTTAAAGCTCAATTTCATGAATTTATTTCCTTTGTTTAATTCCTACAAAAATAGATTTAAATTATATAAAATTTATATAAACACACATTTTAAGTAAGAAAAATCACATAAAGTTAAACTCGAAATTAAATAAAAATATATATAAAATTAAGACATCGATTATTTTTAGAGATTCTTAGTAATTTTTAGAATGCTTTTAACATTAAGAAAAATAAAATAAAATACTCAATCTTATTCTTACCTGCCATAGGAGCATTGAAATTAGAAGTTAGGGTTTATACATAGATTGAGAACCCTTGCTAGTCGCTCGTGCCTTTAGAGAGACGAGAATTTGGGTGAAATTGATGATTGAAATTTGGGGCAAATGATAAAGAATGATAAATTGAGAAGAAATGGAGACGGTAAAGGTGTGAACTGTGAAGCGTGAATGAAGTTAGGAACGGTGTCGATGGACGTGAAGGAATAGAGAAAGAGAAAAGATCTAATGGATTTAAGTATTGGGTTAATTCAAAAAAAAATTAATTTGGGCTAGATTATGGGTTTAGCTTTAGACATCATATTTGAATTGGGGTTGAGAAACACAGACTGGTTAAAAGGAATACGAGTTGATAATTGAAAAACTAAAAAAAAAATTAATTTGCATGGATTCAAGCTAAGGTTGTCATTGGTTGAAATCCAATTCAGCCCTCTCTTAGATGTGTCTCTATTTAATAGTGTTTTTCTTTAGAATTGTGGTTCTCCAAGTTAAAGTGTTAAGGCCTGCTCCTGGATTACCCGTTAGCATAGGAATTCCGAGAGAATGTCCATTCAAGATGGATATAGATACAGACATCACTTAACATTTTGCCAAAAAATTATTTTCATATTTGCTCACTATCAACAGGAGCCAACATAAACATTATACATCATTCCTTACATCATAAACTCAGGTTTACAATCCATACATTTAAAAAAAAAATGGAAGGGCATCAAGGTTTTAAATACAAAATGAAACCCTCTAATCATGCCCTCAAACTACACCCATAGATCTTTGAGGTTGGGACATCTCTATACACATTTAAGAAGAACTCGCCCCAAATAATTATCTTCCATTTACTTAGAATAACAAAAGAAGTAAGGGTGAGTTACAAGACTTAGCAAGTATATATATAGCAAAAGGGAAGGAACAACAAGCTCAATATATGAAGGCATGAATAATAAAGAGCCAAGGGAAACTCACAACCCAACCACTAAACCTCAATTGAGTTCATGCCTTCCACACTTTACAATATCATCTCCTAGAAATTATAATTCATTTTTCAAAGTGAGCCACAAGACTCGACAAGTGTCTAAAACAACAAAAACTGGATATGACCAGACATACCCAAGCATCAAGCATAAATGACACATATGGACACTTACCAATCTCCATAAACATGGATGATACACAAGTCATGCCTTCTCACTAACCATGATTCAATTTGTATATATATATATATATATATACCGTGTTTTCTTTTCTTACCACAATTCACACACTTTACCATCATAGAAGAATACATTCACCCACTTATACCATGGCACAAAGCCATTTTATTAACATAGCTTATATCACAAAAATAATGTGGACACACTGCCCTATTGCGGATACACCGCCTTTTGCAATATGATTACGCAATGCAATGCAACACAACCGCAAGCACAATTACAATAAGTAACACGCACACACTTGACTCCATAGTGCAACACACTTAATCAGCATAATCCATAACATGAGAAAATACATGATGCACACATATACGCAAATGCAGACGAGTTGCCTTGGTAGGATATCCCCATTTCTTTCTTTCATGCGGACGGGCCACCTTTTTTCACATTTCTTTCTTTGTGGACGAACCACCTTTCTTGCCATGACATGCCTTGGGGATATCCAGTTACTTTCTTCCGTGCAAAATAATAGGTGCGCAAAGGAAATATATATATACATACACACATATGCGATGCATACACATCCCACAACTTCACAACAACATGCCTAAAATCACCCACTAAGATTCTAGGCCACATCACATCATGATCATGCATATGACTTCATTCACATTCATTTATGGAAACCACATAAATGAAGGGCAATTATTTATATAGTATTAGCAATGCATCACCCATGAGACTACATGGACATACCAACCAAAAACATTTCATAACAACCTCCCAATGATTTTTATTATTCTTCCTCATGCAAGAAAATTATATTTTTATCTCATGAACCCCATGTATTTAAGGATATATATATTCAAACACATCTTATTATTTTAAAGGATTGAGAGGTATCGGATGAAGCATTTAAAACACTTTACTTTGATAATTTTACTTGATTTGGTATAATAAAAGCCTTAACCAACTCAAATCACAACCAAAATTTATGATATCATATATCAAATCGAATCCCCTTAAGTCTAGTTTATGACGCTTCAAACAGATCACAATTCTGAATTCTACATCAAAAGTTATGGACAAAACAGCGAGACATGCGCAGAGTAGTCAAGTTGTGACCGAGTCGACTCGGCGGAAATCCGAGTCGACTCTCCCGAAACCGAGTCGACTTGACCTCCTGGACAAGTTGACTTGGTTGAGAACGAATAAAAAAAGCCAAAAATACTCAAAATGGCTACCAAACCCTCCAAAACTCCCATTCTAGCTTCCTAACCCACCAAAGTCATTCCTTAAAGGAAGAATGGGGTGATCAAACCCCAACGAAACCATCAACAGGACCCAACAAAGACTTGACACAACTCGAGATTTGAACAAAAATGAAGACAACATCTTCCATCAATACGAAAAATCATTTTAACATCAAAGGATGTAATACCAATATATATCTTCGATAATACAACCAAAAGAGAGAAAGAACTTGCACAATATAGGGAAAAAAAGTGCAAGAGGAATTTGCCTTGTTGAAGAAAACTGAAGAGAAGAAAAGCTTCCCGATGAAGTCAACATCCCTCCTTCTTGAAGCTCCAAGCTCACCAAAAATCATGTAAAAAGAGGAAGAAGAAGAAGAAGAAGAAGATGATGGAAAAAGAAGGAGAAGATGAAACAGCCATTGGGAGAAGGAAAAAATTGAAGAAGGGACAAGAAATGATGGGGAGAAAAGGGGAAGAGTGGGCTTCCAACCACCCTCTTAAGAAATTACCAATCTGCCCCTACCTCATACACACACACACAAAGAAATCCAAACCCCTTTTAGACTTTTTCCATCTTCTATTTTTTTTTCCCATTTTTTTTATTCAAGCCCATTATGAAATTCCCTAATTGCCCTCACATTTTTCAATAAAGCAAGGACCATTTAGTCACTTTGCATTTTATATATTTTTTTCTTTTCTTTTAATCCACATAATACACAAAATATATATATATATAACTCCATTTATTTAAAAACAAACATCATGCACATGGGCCCAAGCCCAAATCAATAGCCCAACACATTCTTAGGCCCAATGGACACTCTTTCAACTTGGGACACAACCCATTCCATTTCAATTCAATTAAACATATCACAATATATATGGGCTTAGGCTCAATTAAATAAAATGACCCACTTCCATTTTAGGTCCAAATAAAACAACACACAAACATATTTAATTCATTTTAAGTCCAATGGCTTCAACCCAAATCATTTCTAAATCTTTCATCATTCTCTTACTCTATCACATAATAATAACTTAATAAAGATAAAATTCTAATGCCTGAAATAAAATATCAATAACGCTTTGTCATTACACAAAATGTACAGTGTAAAGAAGGATGGTCCAGTTTTATATGATTAAGTGATATTGAATGGTGTTGCACATTTTAGCAGAAGAATAAAATATGTTGCATAGTTTTGGTTCATAACTATGCAAATATAAAATATTATATACATGCACACCCACTATTAGGTATTTTATAGAAGAACTAATTTTTCATTTTGTTTTGTTTTTTATCGAACTTTGAGTAAGAAAAAAGTATCTTTTTCTCTGCCATTCCTATTATTTGACCACAATTCCTAATTTGTCTGACGTCTTCAATCGTGAGGAGCTATTACTTGACAATTCCATAAACTTGGCTGAGTAATTGTAGAAGCCTTAAGAAGTTTGCTTTCCTAGGGATTGCTAGTTGAAATCTCCAAAAAAAAATTCCCTCCCTCCCTGGGTATTCACAAAGTGGGTCATTGTGTGCGTTGATGAAGAGCATTGATTCTATTGGTTTATCACTAAACTTTAAATTTTGTATAAGGATTAAGTAAGATGCTGAAACAAATTGACTATAATAGATTGTTATTTAACAAATGCACCCTTCAAAAAAAAATGGGGATTTGATGTCACAAGGGATGGAGCAATATTAATCCAACATTATCACACTTTGACCTCATTTTCTCATGATGATCATCCGGATCTCAATCTCTTTAATTTCGAGATGGCCGCATAGACACGAGTGAAGAATGATGGATTCCAAATGCCTCATTGATCCCATATCATATGACACCTCGTTTCCTTAGCATTGCATTGCATTCTCTAATAGAATGTTGGTGAATTAATTGTGTTTTTTGGAGTTAAAGCTTAATTAATTTACCATGTCTTCATCAGTTTTGGTTGTTTTAGGTTTTTGCTTAACAACAACAACGGAGTTTATATTGGTTTGGTTGTTTGTGACAAATTTCAGGGCCTGGTGCTGCCATGAGTTTAATGGGTTTGTTTGCTTTGTTTCTATTATTGCTAGGGTGGCATTGTATCAATTGTAAACCTTGGTGGCTTGGTCTTGCCATCATGTTGTTCTTATTACTAAAACATCACCACCACGAACGGTGCATTCTATCGGCTAATGATGGTGTAATGTTTTAAGACTTCTCAAATGGGTGGTCCATATATAATATATTTTTTATATTATAAAATACATTTTTTCACATTATATAGAACAATTTTCGTAATATACTAGTTATTGGTGCCTTTAAGTACTATTGAATTTTTTTATTATTTTTAGGGCAATAATTAAGGAACATTAAATATATATATATTTAGATAATATATATTTATAATATATCATTCAGAACATTAAATTAGTTAACATTTAAACAAAAATATTTATTACAATAAAATCAACCAATAACATATGTTTAAAACTAAAAAATAAAAATAATAAATTTACATCATAAAAAAGTATATATTTTATATATACTCTTTAACCATTGCTTTGAAAGATACTGTTATTTAGACACAGTTTTTGTACATAATCATTTTCTTTTTAAGTGAATATTTATGTATTAAGAAGAAACAAAGCTGATAAAAATAAATTACAAAACATTGTTACTATACTGGTAATAACAGGCAAGTATAAGTTTTTTTTACTGAATTTCATATTGGTAATGACATGCAAATGCAAATGCAAATTCTAAATGAAAATTGTTTTTCTAAATTATATTATATGCCAACTAATAATGCACGTTAAATTAGACCAATTAAGCAGCAAACACTACTACGTGAAAAAATGATTTAAGTAAAATATTTTTCACATGGCAATATTTAGAAGGCCTTGTTAGAGCTCTTGGGCTCTCAACAAGGCCCAATCATATATGAGGCATGGAAGTGCCCAGTCCAAATATATAGGACACTAATCATCGGTTCCAGAACATGAAAGAAAAAGCCTATCAATTTCAAGACTGGGCCTGTCCTGGCCCCTGGGCAGATTCTTTTGTTAGTTCTCCCATTTTAATTTTTAAATTTAGTGAGATCTAATCGTTATATCATCTTGATTTTTAAGGATTGTGGGTCAGAAGATCAGGATGATTTCAATGGTCCGTTTGATTGTCGAAATTTACTATGGATGGTGGCAGGCAATTCCCTTTCAAAAATTGGTTATTTTTAAAAAAATTAATTTTTAAATCTAATAAGATGCAACCATTGGATAATTTTAGCTTCTAAGTATATTGGTTACAAGACTAAGATTATTTCGATAATTGGTTTCAATTATCGAAATCTGTTATGGACGGTGGTTGGTGAAATCATTTCAAAATAAGTAGATTTTTTAAAAAATATTAATTTTTAGATATATTGAGATTCAACTATTGAATCATTTTAATTTTTAAATATATGAGCCACAAGACTAAGGCCATTTTAGTGTTTAGTTACAATCATCAGAATCTATTATGGCCAGTCAATTATTTTCATGTGAAAAAAGATAAAAAATATGTATAATTTTAAAGTAATAATATATATGATAATTTATTTATGATTTTTTAGCATTCTAATTTTTAAAATTATCATAACTGAAAAAAAATTCAACAGAGAAAGCAACTTAATTACATATGTTTAAATATGGATTAGAGCTGATGTTATATTTTTTCATAAATAGAAAAGAATTAATTTTTTTCTGTCAAAGTGCGTCAATCCTGCCGGCCGTGCCGTGGAGCACAGTCTCCCTTTATCTTTTTTCTATGCATCAAGGGGCCTCATGTGAGTGCGATTTTGTGCACCTTCTTTAACGAAGGTGCACGTTACCTTCGTCAATTTGAAGGGTGAATTTGTCAATTTGGCAGCTTTCACGTTAACCCCTTGAAAAATTCTATTGGTAACCGTACACAACTCATTTTTAATATTTTTAAAATATTTTGAGATAAAAAATTATATTTACCCTTTATTTAAATATTTAACGCTCAATCACTATTATTACTCTTCAAGTACGTACACTCACTTTCTCGACTACCATCGCCACAACCACTTTACTCACCCACAACTGAATATCACACAATCACTATTATTCAATACCGAGCATTACACAGTCACTATTATTTAACATCAAACATTGCTCAGCCCAATTTTCCTTGCCATAGCCAATTACTAGTTACTATCAATAGTTACTATCAGCGATGGAAGATTATTATCCGCAAATGTTTACGTAGAGTTTGACGAAAAAGATAATAAATATTCCTGTTTCGACGAGAAACAATACAATTTACAACATCTATCACTAGTTCAATCACATAATTTACATATATATACACGACGGATGAATTAAAAATATAAGATTAATTTAAAAATAAAAAATACCCCGGTGCCTTGAAACCCCGAACTCCGGGATTCGAGCGATTTAGGGTTCCCCAAACCTCGGGGTTCGGGGCTTGGGGGATGCCCCGAACCCCGAGGTTCGGGGGCTAGTGGATGCGGGTTGGGGGATGCCCCGAACTCTAATTTTTTGGGTGTTCAGGGAATCCCGAACCTCAGGGTTCGGTAAGCACCTCGAATCAGAATCTATGGATTTGAGAAAAATCAATTCTCCTGAACTCATGAGTTTGGGAAAAATTATTTTTCCTGAATCCATAAATAAATTCGGGAGAATGGATAATATATAACATATTATATACTATTATATAACATAATAGTATATAATAGTATAAACATCATATAATATTTTATATAATTGAATTAGGGAGAATGCAATTCTTCGAAATATATATAATATATTATATACTATTATATATATAATGATTTTGTATATAAATTATTCTGAATCATGGTGACCAAAATTTTTGGATTAATATTATATTTAGTTTTTCTTGAATTAATGTTGCTTTAATTTTAATTTTTTTTAGTAAATACAGATCATAATAAAATTATGTTTATTTTTGTCGATGTTCAATTTCAACCTACCGTGATTCGTTTTGGGCCGCGGTGAGTGAGTCCAAAATGCCCAGAGGAAGAAAACAAATATTCCAAATATGAGTCAACACAAGAATTTTCACGTGGTTCAACCAGAATGATCCCTACTCCACAACTGCACTCTGATTATTCTTTCAGAATGGTGGTGTCTGATTATTCTCTTTATACCCCTCATGACATCTCTGACTCCTATTTATAATGAGGGGCCTTTACAATTTGGATAACATATAGAAATATAAAGATGATATAACGGGGGACAAACAATCATTATCATCTGTACATAATAGGTAGGGAGTGAGATCCTCATTACGAGGAACATGGGCTGTTGTAGATAAAGTAAATGGACCTTATCTCTGATTTCTTAACAACTTTGTCACTTATGCGAGTTGAAGATTTTAGGCCAACGATCTAGATGATCTAGCGAACTGGGGTTTCTACTGGGAGCTCGTTAGTTGATCGTTGAGAGCTCGCTAGGGAATTTACCGAGAGCTCGCTTTATGAGCTGCGAATTTTGATGGTATATGAGTTTTTTTTGATGAGGTCGCCTGAACCTTCTAGATTTTGGGTGATTGGGCCGGCCCATTGGACTGAGCCCGGCACATAAGGAGTGATGCGAGAAATGCCTATAGCAATTTTTATTTCTTTAAAATTTATATTAAATTTATGACATTTTATCATAATAAAATAAAATAAAATCTAACAACAAATATTAAAATAAAATATTATTATAAATAACTTAATATATGTTCAAAAGTTATAATTATAATAATACAACAAATAATTCTACTGGTCAGAAAAAAATAAAAGAGGGTTTTGATGTGCGTGTGATGTTTTTTTTGAGGAATGGTGTTTAGAGGATATGTTTAGATATAAATAATTATAAAAAATAATAAATATGATTATAAATAATAAAATTTAATATTTTATTTATACTGCAAAAAACAGAAAGAAAATATGGTTGTGAATACAATTTCCTCGCTCCTTCTCTCAATTTTCGGACAAATAAAATGGTTTAATTTCACGCGGCCGAATGTTTGCCCGCCCGCCCAGCCACTCACGCACCCAGTTTCTTCTTCCTCGTTCATTCTCTCTCTCACTTTCTCACGACCGTCTCTCTCTCTCTCTCTTGCGCGCGTGCGCACAGTGCGTGACCGGCCGCCCGTTCCTCCACGCCTGGAGACGCGGCGCCCCTTCTTCCTCATTATTCTCTCTCTCTCTGAAACCCTCTCTCTCTCTCCAGCTGTGGCTTTCCACCTCCGGCCGTCTCTCTCTTTCCCACCCGTGCGACGGCGTCTCCGAGGTCCCTGCGGCTTTGTCTGCAAATGGGTTAGTTGTTGAGCCTTTGCCTTTGTCTGCAAATCGAGTAAATTTGTTGGTCTCCATTGTTGTTGCAGGTATGGAAATCGTATCGACAAAGGTCCCTTGCAGGATTATACCAGGAATGTACTGAGATTTTGTATGGGTTTAGACTTGTGTTTAAGCAGGGTGGGATGGGAGTGATTTAAAACTTGATTTTTGTTTTTTTGGTTGGTTGAAAACATGGAGCACACTTTCCCTTTCTCTTTTTTCTATGTACCAAGTGGTCTCATGTGGCACACTTTCCCTACCCCTCCTCCTTTCTCTTTTTCCTATGTATCGAGTGGTCTCGTGTGCCGTGGAGCACACTTTCCCTAGGCTTTGCCTCTCTTTTTCCTTTATCCATAGACGGTCAAGACTTAAAAGAGCATTATTTTTTAATCTAAAGTATTTTTATTAGCTTGATGAGGTGTCTTGAATTTAAAAATTATGTATAATAGATATATTTCATTTAAAAATAAAATATATTTATTAATTTTTATCTTATATCTATAAAATACAATATAGAAGTTTTTTTTTTTTTTTCTATAACCTCGTCTTCAATCTAATCTTTTGTTAAAAGAGCGGAACAAGGAGAGTTAGGTCGGGACTTTCCCCTCCCGCTCTCTTTTTCTTCATGTAGATGTATTGAAAAACATATATGATTTCCTTAGAAAAAAAAATGAAAAACATATATAATTTTAAAGTCATGATATATATGATAATTTATTTATATATATTTGAATTTTTAAAATTATAATAAATAAAAAATTTCAACAGAGATAAAACAACTTAATTACATGTTTAATTATGAATTAAAATTGATGATCGCCCCCAACTTAATTACTAGTCTGTCAACAAAATTCTACTCATTTATAACATTTTGTATGATAATATAATATATAATAAAAGATTTCATCCTTCCTTTCCAATGCGGCAAACAACAACAATGTTATTTTAATTCGATCCACGGAGCTTCGCAGAGGTTGCCGCAGTGGTTGAAAGGCAACCTCCACGAAGCTTCGCAGTGGTTTGAAAGGACATTAAAAGCTGGCCCCACCTCACAGTAATTCAACACCATGACGTGATTTGAAATTGCTTGGAATTGAGATTGGGATTTGCCCCTTCCATTTATCATTCTCTTCAGTCCTCCGCACCACCACTTTTCCATTTATCATCCTCTTCAGGCCTCCGCACCACTACTGTAATCAGATCAAACTATTGGAAGCCAGTTTTGCAAGTTTGTTTTAGTTTTATTTATTTTCTTAAATATTGTGGAACTTATGCTGATTCTTATATTATTATAATTGATTGATGATGCATTATAATAATCTTACCAAATTAGAGTATAACTAATTAACGCAGTGTTTTGTAATTCTTCTTCCTGCTGAATTGTGTTTTGAACTTCATTTCATGTGTATATATGTTTGGTTTTGTACTCATCGTCTTCATTTTATTCATGTTTAGGCTTGTCCATGGCTGCTTCATCGTCATCTCTCATCCCACCACCACAGCGGGAATACAATGTCTTCTTGAATTTTAGCGGTCTTGACACCCGCGAGTCCATTATTAGTCATCTACGAGTTGATTTGGAGCGAAACGGCTTTCACACATTTAGAGACGACGAAAACTTGGATAGAGGACAGAGTATTGGGCCAGGACTATTGGAAGCAATTGAGGATTCATCAATGTCTCTTGTTGTGTTCTCAAAGAACTACTTTGCATCGACATGGTGTTTGCGCGAACTTAAGAAGATTATGGAGTGTAAAAAGAACTCAGAACATTTTGTTTTGCCCATATTTTATAAGATAGAACCGTCTGATATACGACACTTAAACGAGAGTACTGCAGAAATCTTGGCCAAAACCTTGGCCAAACACGAAGAAGAACATCCCAAGATGGAGAATTGGAGAACAATTCTAACTGAAGTTGCCAATTTAAGTGGTATCATCTCCAATCACTATAGGTATACTTTTCTTCTTTTTTATGATAATCACTTAATTTTGATTATTGAAATGCTTGCAGAATTAGTGTTTTTCTTTTTTTTTTTAATTCGATCATTTTGGATGAATTAATAGGGATGAAGCAAGCTTGGTTAAGGATATTGTTAAAGAGGTTCAAAGAAAATTAAATTTGCGCATAGATTTAAATGTTGCAACCCATCCAGTTGGAATAGAGCCTCGTTTACAAAAGCTACTCAAGGAGTTGTGCTTGGAGTCATCTGATGATGTTCGTATTATAGCAATATGGGGAGTTGGTGGACTAGGTAAGACAACAATTGCCAAAGCTGCGTATAATCATATTCGTAGCAGGTTTGAAGGTTGCAGCTTTGTCGACAATGTTAGAGAAACATGGGAGCAATCAAATAGGGGCTTGCTTGCTTTGCAAAATCAAATTCGATCTGATATCTCGAAGAATAAAAATTATAAAATTAGAAACTCTCACGAGGGGGTTGAATTCTTAAAACATAGAGCTTTCAACGGAAGAAAAGTGCTCCTAGTTCTTGATGATGTAAATAGTGTGGAACAGCTGACTGCACTAGCCATCGATCCAAGGTTCCTCTATCGTGGGAGTAGAATTATTGTAACTACTAGAGATATTTCTTCCTTGAACTCGCTTCGACCAGTGCTTACCAAATATGAGCTTGAGCTTTTGAATAAGGATGAATCTCTTCGACTCTTTAATTTGCATGCCTTCAACCAACATAATCCTCTAGAGGGCTTTATGGAGTTTTCAAAAACAGTGGTGGATTATGCAGGGGGTATTCCATTAGTTCTTCAAGTTTTGGGTTGCTATTTGAATGGCAAAAACGATCAATCTGTATGGAGAAGTGCAATTACAAAATTGGAAAATATTCCTCATAATGACGTTCAAAGAAAACTAAGGATAAGTTTTGATTCACTAGATGAAAAACAACAAAAGTTGTTCCTAGATATAGCATTCTTCTTTGTTGGAAAGAGTAAAAATTTTACCATTCAAGCATTGCAAGACAATGAGATTTTCCCAGAAGATGGATTTCAACGCTTGGTGGATCTATGTCTCCTAAAATGTGATCAGGGACTTGTGATTGTAATGCATGATGTTTTCAAGCAGATGGGTAGGGAGATCGTTCGACAAGAGAATGTTGATTATCCAGGAAAACGCAGTAGATTATGGGATTACAAGGATGCCCTTAAAGTGCTGAAAAATTGTGAGGTGAGATCCACGCTGGCTAACTTCTCATTAACATTTGATGTTTTCTTTCTTCTTTTTTTTTTCTCAACGAGAAAAATAGAGAAAACAAGGAGATGACAAACAAAAGAAATTAGAACAAAAATGTACCAAAAATTTGTTGTTGTTAATATAGCTTTTGATGTGTAATTGTTGCATGAATGTCAAAATGCATATGCATATGCACATTCTCAGTCCTATTTTTTTCCACCAATGTAATTAATTTTTTCCTTTGGTATGTGATGTGTGGTAGGGAACTGAAGCAGTTGAGGGCCTTATCCTGTTGCACAATGGAAAAGATATTAAAGTGAAAGCAAAAGCATTTCAAAAGATGACAAAACTGAGGGTGCTTCATCTCGATCACGTTCTTCTTAGTACTGGCTACAAGCTTTTGTTCAGAAATTCTGGCCACAAGCATTTGTCCAGAAATTTAGTATGGCTACGTTGGCATCACTTTGATCTCAGTGTTTTGCCATCGCAATTATACTTGGAGAATTTGGTTGCTCTTGACCTAAGTTACAGCAACATAAAACGAGTTTGGAGGGGAACTAAGGTGAATACCTTTATTTCTTATATATTTCTCTTTTTCAAACACTGATATAAATCACATGGATGCACATTTACCATATTATATCATATCATATGAGACCTGATCTTTGATTGATATTTTCAACAGGTTTTAAAGAAACTACAAGTTCTTAACTTAAGGTCTTGTCACAACTTAACCACACTTCCTAATCTCTCTGAGCTCTCCAATCTCGAGAGGCTGGATCTTTCGGAGTGTGTAAGATTGCAAGAGGTGGATAAGTCTATTGGACATCTCCATAGATTATATTTTCTAAGCCTCTATGATTGCCACAGCCTTAGGAAGCTTCCGTCGGAGATGGCCAACTTGAAATCTCTTGAAGTATTATGGATCTCCCAGATCCCGAGCAAGTGTCAAACATTGACAAAAAAGAGTACAAGTTCTCTTGGGTTGTCACTAAACTTTATACAGGGCTTAAGGTCCTTACGTCTATTGGATATTAGTGGCCGCTCTTTCACTCAATTACCTGATAAATTATGGTGTATGACCTCCTTAGCCTATTTATGTATTTCGGGATTTAAAATTGCTTGCTTGCCAGAGAGTATATGCAACCTTACAAAATTGGAGACTTTAGATTGTTCATATTGCCGTATGTCAAATCTGCCAAGTGAACTTGGGAGATTGAACCGATTGCTTGAGTTGAATCTTCAGGGAAATAACTTTTGTAGTCTGCCAGAGAGCATCGGTGACCTCACTAACTTAGAGAGTCTCGATTTGCGTGATTGTGAAAGACTCCAATCACTCCCCAAGCTTTCAAGTTGTGGAGATTTCATCGATGTTTCCAATTGCACATCATTAGAAAGCATATCACTCGAATCAATGATGAACTATAGCGATTTGTCTTGTTACAATTGTCCTAAACTATACGAGAAGTATTCTGTCGACAAAATTGGAACAAGTTTTCTCGATTACAAGGTATGTATTAGCTCTCTTTCTTTTACATCTACTACTATATATATAGTCGAAACAGATCAAAATGGTTCATTATTTTTTTTTTGTGTTATTAAACAATGATTATGATACTAATTTGAGCTAATTATTTTGCAGTTTATACACCTTAGCATGAGGAATCAAAATTTGGAATGTACTAACACATGACATGATTTATGCTTATATGCAGGGTGCACGTTCATTCAGAATTATGAGTCATTCATGGGGCATGTTTCCTGATTGGTTGCAGCATGAGACCACAAACTCATATTATGCTTTCAAGGTGCCTCCTCTTGGAGTCGGAAATAAATATTTTATTCGATGTATTTTTTATGTTGTCCTGATCATGCTTGACAAAAACTATTCGAGTTGGTTGGATTCCAAATTGCACAACAAAACCAAAGATTGCCACTATAGTATTGGTTGCAACTATTATAGGGACGCATCGCTGGCAGATCTGTTCACTTTTTATTATATTTCTTTTCATGTGGATGAGTTGGACTTGGAAGAAGGCGATGAAATAGAAATTTCTTGGACACATAACAAGAATGCGGCTTTGAAGAAATGGGGAATTCATGTCAGTTATTACACAATGGATGACACAAGATTGAAGATTGATTGAATCAAGAAGTTGATGAAATCTATTGTAATTTGTAGCATATATAAATATATATATATATAACCATTTAGTCATGTTTTTTAAATTTTTATTTTCCATTCGTTAGCTGCTGGCATGTGATAAAATATATTTTGCAAGCTTTTATAATAAATATTAGCAGGGTTAATGTCACATGATCAATTTATACATTACATGTTTGACATGATAGGATATGTACACAGTAAATTCTCAAATACATGAATCAAGTAAATATAAAAAATATGTGTGTGATTTTGTCTAAATTCTTTTAAAATTATGAATTCAATTTAAGAGTTTGAAAATAGTAAAGATTATGAGTTTAAATTCTAATTTTACAAACAAATGCAGAATTTAATGTGAAACTCAAATTGAAAAAAATTATGAATAATAATAATAATAATAATAATAATAATAATAATAATAATAATATATCTATAATAATTTTAAAATATGAGTTACTAATTTATAAATCTATTATTTATTTATAGATGTATATAAAAAGGGATGTAAATAAATTTATATTTTTGGTAAAAAAATGAGTGAAGATATAAATTTAATGAGTCTTGAAAAAAATAAATTTTTAATTATAAATTATCTTAATTACAGTCAAATTTAAAATCTCAATTATAGTTAAATTTAAATCTTAATTCATAATTATAACAAATCATACTTTGACACAAAATTAAAATATGAAATTATTTATAATTCTTTCTAAAAATAAAATTACGGAGAATTAATCTTCTTTATAAATACCAACTAAATCTACACAAATCTCATTGAAGATAATGGTGGAGATTTGTCAAAAATTGATAGTTTTATCCAACAACTCTAATACCATTTTTTTTTTATAATTTTGGATAAAAAATAAATCACTATTAAACTATTAACCACACAATGAACATAAAATTTAATTAAAAAATTTAAATCGATAAAAAGAATGGGTAGAAAAAATAAAATATCACTAAATTAATATTGATATAATAATAGTAATATAAATGTAACTAATTTCAAAGTATTGAAATACTATTTATAGATATATCATTCATTTATAGATATTTACAAGAAAATTAAAATAAATAAGTTAATAGCCTGATTTATTTAGTCATCATTCTACTGTAACATTGATGCCAATTTTATTCTCAATCAATCAGATATATGACCAAGCTTATGTGGCAGCTGAGCTGGCGTATTAATATATTTAATAATTAACACATTAACAAAACGTAGTCGTTTTAGTTTGTTCTACCTAACCTTATTAGCCTCATCCTCTTCCTTCTCTACGAAGAAGCTTTCTCCAGGCCCACCCTCTGTTCCGGTCATCGGCAGCTTTCTACTTCTCCGCAAATCATTCTTGGAGCTTGAGCCCGTCCTCCGTCGCCTCCGTGACCAGCACGACCCTATTGTCACCCTTCGTATCGGGTCCCGTCCAGCCATCTTCATCAGCGCCCACTCCACAGCCCATGCCGCCCTCTTCCAGAATGGCTCCATCTTCTCCGACCGACCCAAGGCCCTCACACCAGCCGTCTCATCACCAGTAACCAGCACAACATTAAGTCCGAGGCCTACGACCCTACCTGGCGCCTCCTCTGTCGCAATCTCACTTCCAAGATCCTGCACCCGTCTTGCGTCAGTCCTACTCCCGCGCCCTGAAGTGTATGCTCTCCATCCTCATCCATCGCATCCTCGACTTCTGCGGCGACACTGTCAAGGTGGTGGACCATTTCCAGTATGCCATGTTCTGTCTTCTAGTGCTTATGTGCTTGGGGGACAAGCTGAACGAGAAGCAAATCAACGAAATCGAGGCCATTCAACGCGACTTGCTGTTGAGTTTCAACCGTTTCAACGTTCTCAATTTTTGGCCCAGGTTAGGGGAAGATTGTGTTCTGCCGTCGCTGGAACGAGCTGATTCCAATTCACTGGAATCAAGACAACTCCTCCTCCTGTTTATTCTTACTTGGGGTTTCAAAATGTACAGTGTAAAACCCGTCGTGTTGATGATATGTACATCAGCACACCCTCTTAGCCACCACATAAAGTAGGCTACAAGTCTGGATGATCGAGGATAAAATTGTGCCAAGCAACCAACAACCCACTCATTTGATATATGGCATGTTTGTTGCAGCTTAAAAGTTGTAACTTTTAGTTTTTAGTTTTAAAAAGTTGAGATGTAGTATTTGTTTTAACTTATAGAATTCTAACTTATAGCTTTTATTAGCTTTTAGAAGGGATAAAATTTGACTTTTTCAAAATTGGGGTACCCCAATTTTTATAACTTCTGCTTAAATGATTACAGTTTTATGACAAATTTGTCCTTATTTTTAACAAAAAATTACCCTTTTGTCTATGCAATCATGAGTTTTTTTTCTCCATCGTCATCTCCATTCTCAGATCTCTTCCTCTCTCTCGTCATCTTCCTCTTTTTCTATACTTTAATTAATTTTTTTATAACACTTGAAACTTATACATATACACTAATTAATTTTTAAATTATCATTCTATAACTACTAAGGGTATTATGAATAATTATACAAAAATAAATTATTTTACACCTTATGGTATCAAACACCACAACTACTTAACTACAATTTCTAAGAAGCTGTAACAAACAGGTTCACAACTTATTCTAAGTTTTAAAAGTTATAATCTAAGAAACTAAAAACTATAATTTCTTTAATTAAACTGCAACAAACGGGGCCATAGACTTGTAGAGTGAAGCAGCGAAGGAAGTTTTGTGTGTTGTTTCAATTCATGGAGAAAACATTCATTCTAAAATTCAAATTTGTTAAAAATGAGCAAATATTATGTGTTGAAAATGTTAATGCATGATGACTTATTCTTGTTAAATTACAATATCACAATCAAAATCATGGTTGAATTGAAGTTCCATCCTTGTTGAAATGAAATGGACGGCAACCACTGTTTTTCCTTTTTTAAATTTTCAAAATCTTTATTTTCCAAAAAAGTATTTCAAAATCTTTAATCACTTCACCATGTCAAATGGTGTCATCACCTTTTCATTTCCCTTTTATAAATTATAAATTATAAATTAAAAATTAAAAATTAAAATGTTTTGATAGGAACCTAATAAAGGACAGGTAATTATTTTACCCAACATTTTATGAAAATTTTTCACGTTATGTTGTCTATACTTATAATGTAACGGCCCGCCTCCCGGAGCCCCTACCGCGGATAGAGGATCTATGAGAGGGTCATTATTTAAATGATATCGAACAATGACGCATTTACAACTCACACACAATCTCTATTAAAATCATAATCTCTTTTTATTATAACATCTCATAAACATCTTTACAAAATCATTCATCTCTTGGGCCCACCTGAGCTTACACAACATACAACAATCTCAAAAAAACGTAAACATTAACCTTAACAGAAGTGCAACGACACCTATGATCTAGTTTCGGGAAAGCTCTGCACTTACTATCATGACACGACGGTCTGGACCCAAACCCCGATGAACGTACCTGGAATGATGTAAAACAACATGAGTCGTGAGACTCAGCAAGCTCATGAAAGAAAGGCTAAGGGTTTAGGATAGGACTCTTCCCATAACACTCCATGCAATTCATGCCAATGCAATCACGCCATGTCATGAGCTATAGGTACCTTACTTCTACATGCATAACATAAAATTAACTGCACATAAGGAACCAGGGGCCCACATAAGCCACACATTGACACTCGGGTCCCACATACAAACCTGTTGTAGCCTAACATAGGCTATCATTTCATTATCCATAAAGGCCCACCTTTTCTTGACATGGTCGGCTTTTCCTGACATTCAACATATGATCCTTCCTGATATTTGTTACATCCTGACATGAGTCGGTACTCCTGACGCCTGGCACGGTACTCCCGTCCAGAGAAACAATAAGAATAAAATCATGCAATGCAACACATAAGAAATGCAATGGCCGTTGTAGCATAAACGTGATGACAAGACCCCCATAAACCAAGCATCAGGCCCTACTACGCCTCACATAGGAATACACACATACAGGATGCTCTAAATGCATATGCTCACCTAGGATACCCAAATTGGCTCTTAGACCAACCGGGTCATGCAAATGCTCATACATCCCATCACACACAAAGCATGTCCTCACGTGAATGCAACCCAGCCCTTTATAGCACACACATCATGAAATGCACAAACCAATGCGAGAATTTGGAGTACCAGCTCTTCTGGCCGTCTAGCGCTTATCGTAACAACCGATGACTGGCGCCCATACATCCAGCCATCAACTGCCACGACCCACGATCGACAATCAGTGGCCTTGTACCCATACCCTTAGACACACTTACTGACACTATTAACTTTATATCCTCTAAACTTAACATTATACAACATTTCTCCATAACTTTTCATGTACATAACCACATAGCATCATGGTACCATTTTCATTTCCTTCTCATTCGCAGAAAAAACCATCTCAACTTACATAATAGACTTTTAACATATTTCCATAATATCATATCATTTTCTAATAACCTATCCCCAGTAGGTTCAGCATCATTCCCAAGGAAAATGGAGCGATACAAAGCTCTGTAACGGTCAAAATGAAAGACACCAAGATAACTTTGCTTAACTTATTCCATCAACAATAACCTCATTAATAAAATATAAATTATAAGGTGGTTGTCACGCGGATTATTATTATTAAAGCGTGGAACCGAGTCGGTGAGGGAGGGTTTAGAATACAAGAAACCTCGAACACTTTCACGGGAAATAAATAACGCGATGAGAGGGTTAGGAGCTTGCCTTTATTTGGCTGATTCTTGCATTTTTGCGCTCCCGATGCGAAGTAATATATTTTCTAGTAGTTAACACAATCGTGGCTTAAATTAATTAATTCTAACCACGTAAACTGTATAATTTAACCGTATAAAATCCATGATTTAAACATATAACACTTATATCAATTTTACCCACTTACCTGAATATTTTAAACACCAATTAATCACCAAAATTCCTTGATTTTCCTCACTTTTTCTTCCATTTCCATGGCTGCTCGTATCCTTCTTCTTCTCCCATTAATTCCTCTCAATTCCTTCTCTATTTTGGCAGCAAAAGTGGCCGAATTGGCCTTATAAATGACACAGCTAGGAGCTTGGAGGCCAAGGCAATTTCAGCGGCCCTTAGCGCTCCACGCTTTGGCTGCACTCCCACCCTGCAATTAAAACACAAAACAAAACACAATAAAAATTTTATATTTTTTTCTTTATTTAGGTGAGAGGTTTATACTCGTCAGTGTACGAGTGCAGTTGTAGTCTAAACTTAAATTTATATTTTCTGAATGAGTCCAGGTCGTCTACTGAGAGATTTATTTATGGCAAAATAAAAAGAATGTCACACAAGCACACACGTATTTGGACAAATTGGCAACAAGATTTTTTATGGTTTTTTAAACAACAGATACTAGGAAATAAATTAAGGCAGTAATTGAAATAAATACTTTAAGTGAGAATATAAAATTGGATAGTATTTGAGTTAAGACAATTTCAGTACCAACCCGTTGATTCCCAAATTTTAGCATAAAAGATTAGCAACATTAATTTAATTTCAGATATGATGGTTTGTTATTAAATGCAATTAGAGATGATGATAGTTCTAGGTTAAGCAATCCCCATACATGATATGTGGGATTCTAATTTAAGCAACCACCATAAATTCAACTGCAATTAATACACAAAACAACTAAATTAATCATCCGGGTTTGGGTATGATAACGTTTCCAGTTCTAGTAACTCTCATACATGGCATAAAAGCTCTAAGTTAGGCTTACGCTCCAATCCAAACCTAGTAATTTTTTAATAATTAATACACATTCATACTGAAATTTAAATTAATGTTACTTATTTAAAGCGCAGCTTTCTTTGGAAATCATTGGCGTTGGACATTGTCCTTGCCTTAACCCAAGATTAGATTTAGCTACTTATCTTTATTTGAAAGTTAATTGACGGGAATTTAAATGACGTAATTTAAATAACAGAATTTAAATGACAGGAATTAAAATAGTAAAAACTAACCGGCCATTTAGGCGGTGGATAATTAAAAGACAAGAATTAAAATTACAGAAATTTTAAAGGTATAAACTAACCGGCCATTTAGGCGGTGAATAATTAAATGACAAGAATTAAAATTGCAGAAATTAAAGGCCATTTAGGCGGGACGGTGAATAATAAAGTAATAATAAACGACATAAGAATTTAAAAGAAGAAATGAATGAAGTAAGATCACAAGAGAGAATACTAAAGAAAAGAAAAGGGAAAGAACAAGAACAATTCTCAAAGAGAGAATTATAAGGAAACAACTAAATTTTTATTCAAGAATAATAATCACACTTACAAATGCAATCAAGTGAGCTATTTATAGGCCACAAGATGCAATACAAACCACACAATTTCAATTATTCAATTAGAAATAATTATATCTAATGAGCACTCACACACTTAAAGTTAAATGGATTTTAGCTATAATACACACATAATATTAAATGGAATTTTAGCTAAAAAACACACCTAATAAAGCTCTCACATAAAAAATAAAAATAGATTTCTATAAATTAGTTTTTTAATTTTCATTAGGATTAAAAATAATTCTTGGGCCTTCTCCAAATAATATCTTTCATGGGTTGCTCAAATTGGGCCTTAATTCTTTATGGGCTTGAATTCTTCATGGGCTTGATTTCTTCATGGGCTTGATTTTTTCATGCCTAAAAAAAATAATTTAATGCTATTAATAAATTATATATTATATATATATGTATTACACATGGCACATATATATATTAGATTATATTATATATATATATTACATGCAAGCATATAATGATGTATATGTATTTTATATATTATTATTATTATTATTATTATTATTATTATTATTAAATTTTACTTTAAAATTTCATTTCATTCATTTTTCAATTTAAACTTGCATATAACCATAAAATATATATTAATATCTAATTTAAACCATTTTTAAGATCAAAAGAAGGTTGTAATTATAACAAACTTTTTACAAAATTAACCACTAATCATACCCCCCCAACTTAAACATTGCTAGTCCCTTAGCAATCAGACTATACACATGCCAAGCTTTATTCACAATAACTGTATGAATGTAAAAATTTCAAATTCGAAACCAAAATGCATAAAATCGAATAAGTAATTTAGCATTCTAAATCAGATTTTCGGGTTAAAGGTCATACAATCTCAGGAATGGAAATTAGGATAACCAACACACAGACTTACTCCCTCGAAGTTTTGACTTCAAATCTCACTATGGATTTTCTCTCCAATAAAAAGGATTCCTCAAGTGTACACACAAGGGGGTGCACTGTTATAAGAGTAAATGCAGAACAAGTTCAAAACTCGGTGCCATCCCAAATACAAGGAACGTATTTTCATGAAAGAACAAGGAAATTGACATAGCTTCATGATTGGAATAATGCTCTAGATGAGTAACTTCTGAATTTAAACATGATTCCCTACTCCAAACTTGAATTCTGAGATCACATGATTTATAGCATCAAAAGGGACTAGACTAGGTTGTAATATGACTATGAGGTTAATACGGGTTGTCAAAGAAAAGGTAAAGTGTGCAAATGGTGTGTCGGGATTTTTTTTTTCAGCATTTATTTTGAAACAATTGTGCTGAATAGTTTGGAGAATTTTTGTCTTTTTTTTTTTTCAATTTTTTTCTTCTTTTTTTTTTGTTTTCTTTCTTTTTTTTTTTTTCTATATATGCAAATAGTTAGACAGACTAATTCCCAAAATCACACCAATTTGGATAAAATTCATATGGTTATGGGTTAAATGAGGGTAACGAAAGAAATTGTACTACAAATGGCTCAAATGGGATAACAAGTGAGGTTAATGTAAAGAAAAAAAAAGTTAGTAGGCCAAAATGAAAGAAATTGATCCCTCTATTATGCTTCTACAAAATGATGTTACTCAGTCATCTAATTCAGAGTTTGAAACCAGTCAAACTTATCCGTTATCATACTAGACATTCAAAGTAAATTGATGTTTTGAAGCCATTGAAAAGATAAGATAAACAATAAAGCATATTTAGAGTAAGTGTTATTTCACTCAGAATTAACGGTTATTAGGCTCAAACACTCACTTGGGTAATGGTAATAGTCTCACTTCTGTTGAGAGATCATACAGTGTACTAATCAGCTAATTACTGTTACCTTTGACTTTATGACCAATAAACAATTTTTAAATTTTGAATCCCTGATGAATGCAAATTACTTATTCTAATGCATATATGTTTTCAAATAAGAAATCAATGCATTCATGTTTCGTATTGCAAACTTAACTGGCTATCAGTGCATAACTTCAAAACTTTAGGAATAGCGTTATTTAAAACACAAAATTTTTTTTTTTTAATAAGAGCAGATAAAGATAATCAATTCACACAAGACTACAAACTAGCAATAGCAAACTCACAGTTAAATATGAACCAGATAATTCATAACTAAACCTTACACCCCCCAACTTGAATTGCAGTAATAAATTAGGGTTGTTAAGAATACCTGTAACTCCACAAGTCCATTTTGCTGTGAACTGCTAAAACTTAAACAACAAATGAGCACACCATATATATATTTATATTTTCATACCAAAATAAAAATTGATGTAAGTCATAAGATAAAAAAAATGCGTCTCAAGAGTACAAAAAGTACTCCTTACTCAGCCATCTTATCAAAGACTTTGCCCAACAACATTCCACATTTTTTTTTTTTAAGAAACACAACCAAGAAAAACTCCTGCAAGTTGTACAATAACTAGATGCGTCTCAAGAGTACAAAAAGTACTCCTTACTCAGCCATCTTAATAAAGAGCATTTCTCACAGTGATAAATCTAAATTAATCGGACCCCTTTGACGCTTGTTACTAATTGCCTTAGACCAGTCTATCCGAGGCTCATGAGGATCGTACTGTGGAACATAAGCGTGTAATTTCTCTAGCAGCTTATCAATGGTGGATGCAGAAATGAGAATCTTTCTTGCTGAACGAGAAATGAACTGTTGGTCCACAGCCTGATCAAGAAAAGAGAGTAACCCATTGAAAAAATGGTTAATATTTAAAAGTCCAATGGGTTTGGTATGGAGATTACTCTTGGCCCAGGAGATTATACAAAAGATTTCTTCAAGTGTTCCAAAACCTCCTGGTAAAGCAATGAAGGCATCTGACTGATAAATCTTACAAGCCATGCGCTCAGACATAGAAGTCGTTTCTATAAGTTGACCGCGTGTAATCCCAGAAATATGTGGTTCAGCTAAAGGGATTGGCATTACACCTACCACAGATGAATTTCCAAGATGTACAGCTTGTGAAACATAACCATTCAATCCACGACTTCCCCCTCCATATACCAAATTAATTTTTTTCTCTCCTAATTTTT
Organism: Diospyros lotus; assembly: GCF_014633365.1. Lineage (NCBI taxonomy): Eukaryota > Viridiplantae > Streptophyta > Magnoliopsida > Ericales > Ebenaceae > Diospyros > Diospyros lotus. The sequence continues at coordinate 5,575,074 of NC_068349.1, read as the reverse complement.
TACCAAGTTCGCTCGCTGCAAGTGCGTAACAAATATCGCTCCCAAGTTGAGAGCCACAAAGTACACATATGGTATTGATTCGACGAACTAACTGGCCTTCCATGTTTGTTGCTTTTGTATGTCCTGGAAAGAAGTTTGATGATCAAAAGTAGCTATATAGGAATTCAATAAGAAATAAACACAAACCAAAATCATGCGTATTTACAAGTAGTTGTGATTGTGGCTCACATCTTCCTCTGGTTTTACGTCCAAAAACGGCTTAAAACACTTTCTATGAAGTGGGGATAAGCTTCCCATCCAATTTTCTTATAGATTGGCAAACAGGGTCGTTTTTAGTCAGATTCCCAAGACTATAGCGTTGGTGGTCACTTCTGAACTGGGTCCATAAAGCAAGAAGTTCTCTTTGCACTATTCCACATGGATGCGTCTCAAGAGTCAATCGGATATCATCCAAAGACTCCTTACTCAGTCCATCATTTATGAAACTAATTTTATCTTCTCGATTTATGGACGTAAACCCCACAGATTTGCATCGTGTGTTACAGGTCCATCGAGCACATTTGTAACAACCATTCACTCTTTTCGCTCTTCTTTTCTTCGCAAAACTACTCTTCCCTAAGCCTGGAAAATGCTTAAAACTAGGTGAAGTTTCACCAGCTAATCGAACTTTTGCTTCGATCAGCCAACGAATATCTTCAGGGATGTTATTACGCATCAACAGCCTAAGTCTTTCACACCTAGCAGCATAAATTTTTTTTAAATCATTCTGCAGGAGAGATGGATAGTACTTGTGAATTTTTGAGAGATAAAGATCCATTTTTTTTTTTTTTAAGAAAAACTATACTGAGAAGAAAGTAAAGAACTATAAACTTTACAAAAGGGATGAGAGTACCTGATCGGAGAAAACACAAAGGAGAGAAGACTGATCTCAAGAAGGGTGGCTTGCCTTATACAGATATGGAGTCTCTTATAGAGCAATGACCATCACTATTCTACACTCGGCTCGAGGCATGCCATAATTACAGGGTCAGGCTTGGCGTCTTTTTTTCAACGCTTGGTGCCTCATTTTTCAACATTTGGCAGTGTGCCTTATCCTTTATAGGGCAGTGTGATTGCACTGCCAAGAAAAGATGGCTACCACCAGCGTCAATTCTGTCTCTCTCAATTCAAATTTTTTTTTATTATTTTTATTTTATTTTTATTATTTATTATTATTTTCTTTATTCTTATTATTATTATTATTAATTAATTTTTTTTTAATAAATATTTTGTTTTAGGAGCCCAATAAAATCATACATACCACACAAGACAATATTATCGAGTCTAACAAAATTATTTGCACAATGAATCAATTTCAAATACCAATAAATCAACACCAATAAATCAAGTACACCTTACCCCCCAACTTAAAGTGCGCATTGTCCTCAATCGGCAATAAAAGGATAAAAGATAGGCATACCTGGTGGTCTTCAATGCATGAACTCGTATGCAAAAAGTTTTATTTAGACTGCACACAGAGAAACACTATTTAAATCAAAGTTAATTAAGTAATGCAGAAAATGAACAACTTATATATATTATTTTATTTTATTTATTTGTTTTTTATTATTATTATTATTTTTTTTTTCAGATCTATAAACATCCATTTAACCTAAATGGAAAGGTGGTCTTTTAACGTCAGATTCCTAGACGACATGAAACTTCCTTTATTCATCAGATGATGGTGGATCATCCAAATCCATAACTCCTTCATTCTCCTCAACACTACCCTGGTATGGTTTCAACCTATGACCATTGACTGTTAGAAGCTGTCATACTCCGGATTTTCTATCTCAAATGCCCCATATCCTGAGATGGACTTGATTACAAAAGGGCCGACCCATCGAGACTTCAATTTTCCTGGGAATAGATGCAATCGAGAATCGTACAAGAGTACCCGTTGCCCTACCTGAAAGCTTTTTCGAATGATGTGCCGATCATATAACTCTTTCATGCGAACCTTGGCCAATCGTGCATTTTCAAATGCTTCATTCCAAATTTTCTCAAGTTCATTCAATTGGAGCTTCCTAGATAAGCCTGCTTCAGTTAGACTTTTGTTGATCTTATGAATTGCCCAATATGCTTTATGCTCAATTTCCATCGGCAGATGACAAGATTTACCATATACTAGCCTATAGGGAGACATTCCCAAAATTGTTTTGTAAGCTGTTCTGTATGCCCAAAGAGCGTCTACTAGTCTTAAGGACCAATCCTTACGATTAGCAGCAACAGTCTTTTCCAATATGCGCTTAATCTCCCTATTGGCTAGCTCGGCTTGACCATTGGTTTGGGGATGGTATAGTGTTGCAACCTTATGCAGTACACCATATTTCTTCATTAATCCTGCCACAACTTTATTACAAAATGGGAACCCCCATCATTGATGATTGCTCGTGGCATCCCAAATCGACTGAATATGTTTTCTTTCAAAAATTTCACGACAGTCCTATGGTCATTTGTTATGGCCGGGATCGCTTCTACCCATTTGGACACATAGTCAACAGCAAGTAAGATGTATTCATGACCAAATGAATTGACAAATGGGCCAATAAAATCCATACCCCAACAGTCAAAAACTTCTAACACTTGGATCGGATGTAATGGCATCATGTTTCTCCTTGACAGACTTCCTAACCTTTGACATCGATCGCAATTTGAACAGAACTTGTACACATCCTTGAACAGTGTCGGCCAATAAAATCCACTCTGAAAAATTTTTGCAACTGTTTTCTTGACAGAAAAATGGCCTCCACATGCAAGAGTATGACTGAAATTGATGACACTTTGTTGCTCATGATCGGGTATGCATCTACGGATGATTTGGTCAGGACAATACTTGAAGAGGTAGGGCTCATCCCAAAAGAAGGTTCTGACTTTTCTGAAGAATTTATGTCTATCTTGCTTACTCCAATGGTCTGGGATCAAATCAGTTGCCAGGTAGTTCGCAATGTCGGCATACCAAGGGACAACAGATGATGCACGGATAACATTCACTTCAAACAGTTGCTCATCAGGGAAATTGTCATGAATTGGTTAATCAAATTGTGTGAGATCTTGACTTGGAATCCTTGACAAATGGTCAGCCACCACATTTTCTATTCCCTTCTTGTCTCTGATTTCAATGTTGAACTCTTGCAGGAGTAAGATCCATCGGAGTAGACGGGGTTTTGCATCTTGCTTTGTGAACAAATACTTCAGAGCAGCGTGATCAGTAAAAATGATCACTAGTGACCCTACGAGGTAAGATCGGAACTTGTCAAGGCAAAGACAACTATTAGTAACTCTTTCTCTGTAGTGGTGTAATTCTTTTGTGCCTCATTAAGAGTTTTGCTAGCATAATATATCACATGAGGTTTCTTATCCTTCCTCTGCCCTAACACAGCTCCTACCGCGTAATCACTAGCATCGCACATAAGTTCAAACGGGAGGGACCAATCAGGGGACTGAATGATAGGTGCTGAAATGAGTGCATCTTTCAATTTATCAAAAGTATTTTGACAGGTAGGACTCCATTCAAACGGAACATCTTGAGACAACAAATGGCACAAGGGTCTTGTTATGGTGCTAAATGAAGCAATGAATCTCCTATAAAACCCTGCATGTCCCAAAAAACTTATGATGTCTTTCACATTCTAGGGATGGGGAGTTTTTGAATTGTTTCAATTTTTGACCTGTCTACCTCCATCCCCCTGGATGAAACGATGATGTGCCCCAAGACTATGCCCTGTTTCACCATGAAGTGACATTTTTCCCAATTGAGTATCAGATTTGTTTCCTCACATCTTGCTAAAACCTTTTTTCAGATTCTCCAAACAGGCCTCAAAGTTACTTCCATAAACAGAAAAGTCATCCATAAATACTTCAACAATTTGCTCAACCATTTCACTGAAAATGCTCATCATACACCTTTGAAAAGTGGCTGGAGCATTGCATAACCCAAATGGCATGCGCCCTGTATGCAATGTCCCAAATGGACATGTGAAAGTAGTCTTCTCTTGATCTTCTAGTGCAATTTCTATCTGATTGTACCCTGAGTACCCATCTAAGAAACAATAGTAGGCTTGGCCTGCTATTCTCTCCAGAACTTGATCCAAGAAAGGAAAAGGAAAATGATCTTTCCTTGTCACAGAATTGAGCTTTCTATAATCAATGCACATATGCCATCCTGTTTGGATGCGCGTGGGAATCAGTTCATTGTTTTCATTTTTTTACAACAGTGACTCCAGACTTTTTGGTACTACCTGTGTTGGACTTACCCATTAGAATCAGAGATTGGGTAAATAAT